>NW_022995380.1:6554383-6857485 GCF_004354385.1 Drosophila innubila
TTAAATGTATAATTTTTTATTGTTGTTATAATTTTGATTTATATAGATTTTATTTTGTCTTCGGTACGATGGTTTTACTTTAAGAACAAAATATTTAATTTGAATGTTCTTGATTTTAGAAGCTAATCTTTTTTCTCAGTGTAACAATGGTCTATTTACATTCAACTAATCAACACTCTCTCTTTCTCTTTCTTACAGATGCCAATGAGCCGCCTCGCATCAAGTGCAATCTGCGTAAGCATAAGCCAAACCGAAAGCCCCGCACCCCTTTTACCACACAGCAGCTGCTCTCGCTGGAGAAGAAGTTTCGGGAGAAGCAATATTTGAGCATTGCGGAGCGTGCCGAGTTCTCATCGTCACTGCGACTCACGGAGACGCAGGTGAAGATTTGGTTTCAAAATCGTCGCGCCAAGGCCAAGCGGCTGCAGGAAGCGGAAATTGAGAAAATCAAAATGGCGGCACTGGGTCGAGGGGCACCAGGCGCACAGTGGGCCATGGCCGGTTACTTTCATCCGAGTCTAATGCATCTGGGATAAGTGGCGGCCAAGTTGGTGTGCACTCCAAAGTAACACACCAGCAGCACACCACAAATAAAAAGGAAAAAAAAATATATTAAAAAAAAACAACAGCCAGAACGACAACCAAATAACTGAGCCACGCCCTCGGCCCCAGCCGCCAGCACGCCCCCCAAAGAGTCGTGTTTGCTTAAAGAAAAACCCCAAAATTTTGCTGTGATGTTAGCGCATTTTAATTTACGATACTTCCAAATGTTGTTTAAAATGCACTCTGTAAATACTGTAAGCATATAGAAGGAGCAATGGAAAGATAATGAGAATGAGAATGAGAACGAGAAGGAGAAAGCGATTCGATAGCGAACTCTGTAAATATCAAAGCAAAAAGCAAGCGAAAATGTTTCCTAATTGTACATAAAATTAGCAAGTAAACCTAATCAAGAATTCTTAAAAGCCAATTTGCGTTTAGAAATTGTTACAAATACACTGTATAGAATTTCGAAAATATTTCAAATAAATGAAAAGAAACAAAAAAAAAGAAATATGATAATGACATTGTAATTGATTAATTTATTTGTAAAACTCAAGTCAATAAACATATAAAATGAGAATCAATTCAAGCTTAAGCCGTAAATGATATTTGATTGTATTGTATTTTGTATTAAGTAAGTCTAGCTAAAAGAACGCATGTATTTAAAAAATACCTTTAAGAAACTTAACAAAAACAGCTATAACTATGCCGTTAATTATACATAAAACCTAATATAATACACAGCCCTATATACATAGCTCATAAATTCATACGAAATACTACCATATAGTGTTAATCCTCTGTAGTTGTTTACACTTAAATCATAAAACAAAAATTCCCAAAAAAAAAAACTTGAAAAAAAAAACATAAAAAAACCAACAAAAAATCAACTGGAAATATATAATTATACGAACAATTTAAACAAAATTTTGTTTTATTCGTTTCCCCAGCAATTAGTAAGAATTTTAATGTATTTTTGAAAAATGGGTATACATACATTTATACGAAAAAAATTCAAATAACCCAGTGCGCCAATTTGTGATGTAAGCTCTGAGTTTTGTAGCTCTCAATGAATTTGTTTAACCATTAAAATAATTTTTTTCGGAATAAGGTCTGATAAGAAAGCAGATTTTAAATATATACATTTATATATACATATCGTAATTGCATATATATAAAGAATGTGCAAAGATTGATTCCATATCATGACGTACGTACGAATAAACCCCACCTTTCTAGGTCCTGAAATTGCTTACGTAGATCGACTGCTGATCAGGCCTGTATAGACGTAGAATATATACACTTTACGCATTAGCTCAATTCCTAATAAGGCTCTGAATTGGTTCAGCATTCGTCAACATATGACTCAAACTACATACAGTTTAATAAAGTATGGCGAATTGGTTATGTAAGATCCATTTACTTACGACATGCAGAAATGTTACATCATATTCATTTTAGACTGTGACTATAGTACGGTGTTATAATCGGATCAGGCAATTGCTATAAATTTGTATAGTATTCGAATATGAAATTAATAATTCCTGAAGCTGTTGATGCTTAATTGCGGTTACATTCAATCGCCTGAATTTCACAATCAGTCAGTCAAGTGCGAAAAGCAAAAGCGCCAGAGCGTGCTTATCAACGATCAATTAATATTTAATTAAACAGGCGAGGGATATGGGGGAATGACGAGGCGCACATGTCGTATGCGTATTCTTGTTTACTCAACTATTGCTGTCGATCTCTACGAAACTAAGTGGAGGTTAAACACAGACACAATCATCATTATCATGCTCATTATTAGCAACAGCCGCTTCAGCTGAATTGAGTGATTATCAAATTGTAATTTTTATTTCTATGCGATTTGTCGAGTGTCAGACGGGTTCAATAACAGACTCCGAGCACTTGCTATATGTTATATATTTATTTTATTTATTTGTTGTTGACAATGTGCGAGCGTCAATCGTTATCGCGCTGAATTAAACCCCAATTAATTTAATAACAAATGGAAATATCGCACCGCATCGAAAATGCTGCCCAGCTCTCAGCATGTCAAACAATTTTGTTATTTTGATTTATTTGTAATTTGTTAACAGTTGCAAACGCGCTCAATTATAAATATATTTATTTATACAGACATGTCTGTGCTCTCGTGTGTTCAATACTCGTTTATAAATTAAAATATTATTTGCCACATTGGCGCTGATAAGCGAATTCGCAGCATAAAATCCAATTATTTATTAAGACTGGCAATCATTTATTTTTTTACGAGAACAAAGTGGCCATTTCCGACCTGATTGTACCGCAAATTTATCAATTATTTCATTCTTTAGTTATAACATTTTAATGTACACAATAAATAGATAAGTACTTGTAGAGCAAGCAGTGGTCGGTGTTTATTAATATGTCACATGTTAACAAGAAATTAGTAAACAATTAAAATGCAAGCATTGTGTGTCGTTTTATTAGCCAGAAATCAAACACATAATGGAATTATTAATGCATTAATTAAGTATATGTCCACATTGATAAATGTATTGGCATATGAATGCAAATTTCTACAGCAGCCAAGTATTTTTATCTTGAATGTCAAAACGATTGTCTCTGCAATTAATTACGCGTATATAATTACAGTGCTGCCCACGCTGACGCCGACGCTGACGCTGACGCCGACGTCAACTGCGACGCGGACGACATCGATGTAGACGTAGACGGCGCCCTCGTCTCTTTATTAATTAGGCCTGATGCGCCTGTAGGTAGCCACAGGTGGTGCTGCATGCAAAACGCGCCGCTGCGGAAAGTGCAACGCGTTAATCAAAACGTAATCAAATCATTTGGCAAAGGGTAGACCATGAGAGGCCGAAACACAACCACAGCAACAGCAACAACAACAACAACAACAACAACGAGTATATTTCGAGTATAATCACAGCCTGGTCACATCGGTTGCCCCGCTGAGCGTTACCGGGCCCGGCAATTAAGCTTTATATCTGGCCTAATGGACCGAGCGCCGCCTGCGCTGATTGCGCGCATTTGTTTAGCGTCGCCGTCGACGCTCCGCTCTGCACCCAATCAAATGTGTAGCTGTATCCCCAATATTCTCCTCCCCCTTCCCACCATCCAGTCAATCACCTCTCCCCATCCAGCCATCCAGCAGGACGGTGGGCACAGCACGACATTAACGCCCAACTGTGAGGCGGCGCATTTACAATGATAATATTTGTGTTCAAAGTTATCAATGAGTCTGCCGCGTTCAGACAACGGAAAATTGAATGGGTTCAGTATGGGAAGAATTAAATAGTTGTCTTACTTCGTTTAACTGAGAAGTTCTTATAAAAATAGTTCTGCTTTAGAGCAATAAAATTCTATCCCATGAAGTGAACCAATTCCAAAGTAAGTCAGATCAAAATTGTTAAAGTGTTTACTCGGACAAATAAATGAAAGTAAATAAAAATTAGATGAAAGTTTATTTTCGGGACGACGAAGATTTGATACCTGTCAGTTTCAAGAAAAACAACAACATTAAATAAGGCTTTCATACAAAAGTTTGACTTCCGACCGATCGTTTCGTTGACAGTTAAATGATATAGTGATTCGATCCGGCCGGTTCTGCTTGCAGCAAAAATATAAACATCTACCAATTTTCATTCAATTATTCATAAATAATAAAAGAGAGTTTCTTTTAAATAAATTTTACAAAATTTCCAAGAGGTTAGTTGTTTCCTAGTAAAACAAGGTAAACTCCCCCTGTCCGCTCCACTCGCGCTGTATACCCTGTGCACTTTGCGACGGATCGTTCCTGTGGCAGCTATATGAGATAGTAGACCAATTTAAACCAAATTTGGTCAGGATGCATAAGGCCAAGTTAAAAGCATATTGTGTAAGATTGTTTGAGATATCTCAAAGCACAAAAACTTTTTTTACTCAAACTTAATATTTTGCAGATGGTTCCATGTCTAAATATATGTTATGATCTGCGTGCGGTATCCAGAAACCTACATACCAATTTTGAAGTCTCTAGCTCTTTTAGTGTATGAAATCGACGCGTTCAAACAGACAGACTGAAAGTGCTAAGTCGACTCGGCTGTTGATATTAATCATGAATATATACACTTTATGAGGTCTGCCACGCCTCCATCTGTCCTTTTTTGGCCAATTTTGATAGGGACAGGGTATAAAAAGAGTATAACAAATGATTTGAATTAAAATATTATGAATCAGACAAAATTTATAAAGTGCATAAGTAGTTGATCTAATGATAGTTGACTTTTGACTCTGAGCTAATGCTTTTAATTTTCAGAATTCTAATTCTGCTAAATCTAATCAAATAATTGAAAACATTTCATACGCAAATACGTATAAGTAAATTAAACATAATCAAAATATATTTATATTTATGTTCTTAATAAACAGATTAGCCCCACATGCGTCTCTATCTTTGGGAAAATACACACGCTAAAAGATAAGGTTATATTCACACAGACTCATTGAGATTTTAATTATAGCTCGGAATTGCACTGATCATTATTCTATTTAAATTAGCTTGAAAAAAGACAAGAAAATTTGATTATTTTTAATGATTTTTTTATTAGAAAAATTAAATAAAGTGGCATTTGAAAGTTTCTATAAATTTAGTTGAATTTCCAGTTGTATTGCCACGATAATCGTATTGTAAGGTAAGTAACGCCTCTACAGCCCGACAACCACTTTGCCAGCCATAACATTTTTAATTAACATATCAGGCCCACAACACCACAGCACCACTGCACCACACCACCGACCCTTGTTGCCCACACATGCAAATGAGCTCATTATGAGCTGATTATGCAAGGCATGGTCATTTCAACAGCGTCCCCCGAGTCTACTTGTTCCACCTCTTGGATCAACAAGCTGCAACAGGAACAGCAACACAAGTGGCAACAGCAATCGTAGTGGCAGTGGCAAGTTCAACAAACGAAAATTGCTCATACGAGTAGTAAATGAAAATTCAGATACGAGTACAACAGAAAATTCATTCATAAACGCAAGCGAATTGGAAATCCGTTTGCTTAACCTGCTTTGGTTTTGAAGTACTTCAGAGAGTCTTTTGAGAGTCTTTCATTATTTGTCTGCTCGGTCGGAGTACGCCGTGCACAGGATCTGTGGCAGACGGCATGGCGTAGCACTTACCACGTATGGGAAACATTCACAATTACCGCGAATAAATTGAGGTAATTAGGTAATAAAAATAATGTTTTCACCTCATTATGGCCGACAGGCAGCTGTACTTCAATTGGGCTGCCAGTTGCCAGTTGTTAGTTTTTCCAAGAAGCCAAGCAACCACCTGCCAACCAAAGACCATTCGTCTCCCGGCTCTCGACTCCACAACAAAATGGGGCACAATCATATATTTATTCGTACACGTTTATCCGTAGTTCACTTGGAGTTAGATCAATATGCAAAAAGTGGCATTAAAATTGTAATTCATGGAAATGTGGCTATTAATGGAGTGTAGTTTTTATCTATTAAATAGGTTGATTCAAACTAATGATTACTCTTTTCTACTACAATAAATGATTAAATTAATTTGCGAATTAATTTAAAATTGACGTTTATTAATAAATTTATTAAAAATATAATACAAATTGAATTGATAATGATATGTTAGTCAGAATACTATTAAGAGTCCTTATGTAAATACTAGTGGTAAAGCTTATTCCAAGTGATATTCTAATATTACTACAATTCCATTGCAAAGTATGTATTTCTAATGCCAACATGTGCTAATTCTATTAATAATGATTATGAATCACTTCCTTGTCCGAATGCCCATACATTTGAATTGTTTTTAGTTTAATGATCAAGTTGTAAATGTGTAATAAAAACATTTAGTGACAACGTATTATGCAAATTATTCCTGGAAATGTTGGGATGATTTCAATTGACCCTATTCTTGGTTTTGAACTGGGTCTAAGCTGCCCAACCATGCATTCGTTTTAATGGCTCAAATGATGGCCCAAACGGCATTAATTGGCTGAAAATGTGCGCGTAATTATGATAAGTCGAGTGCTGTGGGTGATAATAATGGACATACATCATTTTATAGCTATTCAAGTGTTTTCGAGGCGTTTAATGAAAGCCAGAAAAGTATTCAGAAAGGTGTCCGTCGCCTCATGTCTCTGAGTCGACTGCATTAATTTTGTGGTTAACTGCAAAAATTCCGGGAAACAAAATGTGTAGAATGCAATTAAACAAAATAGCGTGAGATACGCGTCCGATATGCGGCTCGGTAGCAGAACATTGTCGTGGGCTCCCATGACTGAAGCTGAAACCTAATTTCCAAGTTTAGAATTCTGCGAAAACGTCCCAAGAGGTGTACGGAGTATACGAGAGACCTTCATTCGTCTGCATCTTCAACCGGAGTTTACGTTTTTGAATACTCAATTAAATTTTTGTGCCCAGTGGCTGATTGCTGTTCTTGTTCTTGTTGTTTTTGTTGCTGTTGTTGCTGCTACTGTTTCGCACTATTTTCAATTGAATTAAATGCAGTTGCTGCTGCTGCAGTTTGTAGTTTGCATTTTCATGCGAACAATTTCAAGGAATCGCGCATATCAAGCGCGTCGACGTCGCCGTCGCCGTTGCAGTCGCCGTTGTCGTTGTAGTTGTCCTCTTCGTCTTTCTTGTTCTTGCTGTTGTTGTTGTCTTCGTTGCCGGCACGCTCCGTTTGGATGCACAATTAATTTGCGCCCCAAAACGAACGCACGTATCTGTGAGATACATTAGCGAAAGTGTAGGCCGCCGCTGCCGTTGCCCATAGCAAATACAATTTAATTTAGCATACCCTAACTCAGAGTTTCAAGCACCATTCACTTGATTCGCAATACACTACTTCAGCCCTTGATCACGATGCTCAGACTACTCAAAGCGTTATTTTAGCTTGTTCGCGATTTTCAACGATACATCAACAACTTTTGACGCTGCTCGCAAAAAGTTTATGACCAGCCAATAATTTCTTTGACTTTGTCTTGAATTTTATAGATCTCTAAGTGTATGTGGACTTCGGCTAGCCACTCTTAGTTAGACTCTCACGTATTTTAATTCATGAGGCCGCGTTGTGTGCGACAGGGACGCCAGCAAAATGCAAAATTTGTCTGAAGATTTTAATCGTCGGCATGTGCGCCCAATACGGCCCCAACAACAATAACAACAACAGCAACGAAACCAATGATTCTGAGATCCATGCCAGGCTGTTCCCATTGAGTTGGGCCAGGCCAACGTTTTCTAGGTTGCACAACTTACATAGCTGTGATAGCTGTGGGAGAAGGCGGTGGTGTTGGGCGGGGCATGGCTGGCTGGGCAGAGCAGAGCATGTAATGTTTGCTCGTTTCTTTAGTGCCATGGTTGTTGCTGCTGTTGTTGTTGCAGTTGTAGCTACAAGACAATTCACTTTTGTGCGAAATTAAGTGGCATCTGCAGCATGGCATTCCACTTGACTCCACCAGAGTCAGACCTGCCACAAGGCTCCTCTCTCTCTCTCTCTGTCTCTCTCTTTTGCTCACTCTCCGCATCTGCATCTATGTATCTCGACTTTAGGTCTGTGTGTGCATTTCTCGCTCTTGTGGGCAATAACTAATTACATTCGCAATTATTTCATGTTTTGGCCAATTTAGTAGGACAAATTTATCTGCGCGGTGTCATCTACTTAGAATTGATGGCTTGCCATATGAAGCCAGTAAATGTTCTTGTTGTTGTTGCTGTTGCGACTGCTGTTGCTGTTGTTGCTATTAGGCGCCCTGTCCTATCTGAATGACGTTGATTGTTCTATGCCAAAGAGAAAAATTTATCTATCTGTCTGCCAGTTGTTGTTGTCGTTTCTAATGCAAAATGCAATTATTAAGCAAATTAGCAAACATTAAGATATTCTAGCCAGATTACCGCCCACCGAGGGTGCCATTGATGGCAATCTCTCATTCATGAATGAAACTCAGAAGTTGCCATTCCAGCAGATTATTTCATTAGGTCTAATAGTTTCCGCAAGATAAAAACTGATTGCTTTCAATGCATGAAAATCTTAGATTGGTGTAAGACCGAAAGAAAAAAAGTTGTTATCCATAAAGTTTACACTGAAAAAAATGATCAAACAAATTACTAATATAAAGAATATTAATCTAAAAATAGCAGTTCTTAAAGTAATAAAGATTCTCAAATTCATGGAAAAATATGAATATTTTATCCCACTATGGCCAAAAAAAAATGGGAATATTAATGAAAATTCTTAGCTAGTAAAAATTGAAATAAACTTAAAACAACAATAAAAACATTATAAATTTAAATCCTGCTCTTTTTTCTTATTTGTGGTCTTGAATATCTAAAAACATTTGTTCTAAAAAGTTCTAAAAAAGTTATGTTTTTAACGCATATTTTAGACCAACATTTTTAAGAACAAAATCTTGATTGTAGAACTTTTTTCAGTGTACATATTACGTATATTAAAGAATTATTCTGTTTTAAAATCCTTTTATTTTATATATATTACAGTGTGGTGTCTAAAGTGCTGTATAGTTTTGGTTCTTATACACTGTTTGAATTTCTGATATTAGCATGTTATACAAAAATTCATTTGAATTGTTTCAGATAAGATCAATTTATTTCTGTCTATTTGTCCGGTTAGGAATCTAAAAATTTTTTCAGCTATGCATCTTCTCCCTTCTTGCTCCTTATGAGTAAGTCAGGACCCTTAAATTCCATCTTATTTAATATATTGTGCATCCAATCATTTTTAAGCTGTAAGCCCTTACACATACTTACATACATGAGTGATTATATCTCTATCTGTATAAATGCATGTGTATGTGTATCTTTTGTGCACATTTATTGCTTTACACTTCCAATTATAACTCAAAATCCGCGCCAAGTCGAAACAATAAAAATCACAAAAACAGAGATTTATGCCCACGCAGACGTTCACACACACACACACACACACACACACACACACACACACATGTGGGGAGAATTCACCTTAATTCAAGTAGAAACGATTTAACTCCCCCGCCTTCATTATGATATTGCTGTTCTTGTTATATTTTATTTTATACGAACTTAATTTTGCTCAACTCAACCACAAGCACATATTTTACAACACACACACACACAATCGTACACACACACACAAAGCCACTCATACAAACGACAGACAACCCTTTTAAAAAGTAACGGTAAACGCAACCATTTATTACATTTTCCCAGTACATGGAAGAGCCAACGAAAGAGGTACGGCGACTCTGCGCTAGAGCGAGAGGGGTAGATACATATAGCGGGCTGGCGTGCGTGCGAGCGAGAGCGAAGAAGGCAGGCCAAAAGGATATGACGTTTTGCTTTTCACTTGGCAAGTGAGTGGAAATTTGTTTCATTATAATTATTTTCCACAATTGGACATATTAGTATGGTTGCGTCGACTTCGACGTCGACGTCGACGTTAACGACGATGACAACGCCAACGTCGACAGCGCAGTCGCTTTGTGGGCTTGACGCCATTTTTGCCAATTTAACTGTGCAAATAAACGCAGCCAAGTGTAAGAAGAATTGTTGCTGCCAGACAGGACAACAGCGAAAGAGAGCGTAAGCGAGAGCGAGATATTCAGAGCGCCATAACACTGTTGCTGTCCTTGTCACACGCTGTCAGTTGACACTGCGCATGCACAACAAAACGTTGCCGTGGTGAGTTTACAAGCTCCCATCCTCCCCTTCAGCCAACATTGGGTTTTTTGGGGTAGTTTTTATTGATTTCAGCCATATACTTGCCCCAAACGGTGGCTTCTATATAGCTATATATCTATATATCTTTGTATATAGAAGAGGTCTCTGAAGCGCCCAGCTACGTGTTGGGAATGACAAAACATAAAGTTATAATAATTTTTCTTTCCGCTTAATTGTGCCCCTGCGCAGCAGACAGATAGCCTGTGTAAGGACATTTCGAAGCTGTCTCTCCCTCTCACTCACACACCATCTTTCTCCCGCTCTCTCTTGCTCGTTTACACTAATACAGTGACCTGGCGTTGGCACTTTTAATTTGATGCTTTTATGTACCACGATGAGATCTGCCCGCAGCTTTTGCCTTCAGTTTACGAGTATATACATACATTCATCTGTAGAGAAGCTGCAGAGTCTGGAGCTGATACCGTTACTGGGAAAGGAACTGGGAGCAGCTGGAGCTATGTCCATGTGCGTGCGACAGACTGTGGCATGGCGAGAGCGTAGGAAATACAGCAATTAGAGCCATATTAACCGTAATTAAATTTAATTGTTTAATTAAGCGCGAAAAGTGAGGAAGGCATTTTGTGATTTTGCAATGGCTTCACTTCACTGCTTATGTACATTTATAAACTTTATATATATTTACACATACACATACATATGTATAGTATATATGTATATATGTATCTCGTTGTGGGTGGCTTCTGTGCGTGTGCTAAAGCTTTGCGTGTTTTGGCCATCGACTGACTGAGTCTGTTTTTGGCCCTGGCTGTTGGCTGTTAGTGTTGGTGTTGATGTAACAAATAGCCATGTGATTTGATGCGACGGCTTTGATAGCCAGCCAATTAAGCATTCAAACGTAAATTTTAGCGCAGTTGGCATTAATTAGGTGGTTGGGTAACACTGGTGGTGTGCGGGTGTTAACTGCCTGAGCATTATTAATTTGAACAAAAGCTGTGCCACGCACTCACCCAGAAGAAGAAGACGATGTGAAAGATACTAAAATGATAGTTAAAAAGCCACCCAAAACCGTTTCTTTTCAGCTCCAGTTCAAGCTGGAATAGCTTGAGGCGATATGCATTTAATGGCTCATTAGAGTTTTCATTGTTCATTCATTTAAGTTATTCAAATCAGTTTTATTTATATACCAAACCAGACTATAGTTAATTTTACTTAAAGGTTAGTTTAGTAGCTATATAAAACCAAATCCTGTGTAGACTGGAAAATTTTTACTTCAATATTATTTTAATATGTAATAAATTGGTAAAGGCTTCAAGATCTCATACTAACTTAAAATATATACAATAAATCCACTCAAATAAAGTGCATCTTTTTGTATAATTCGAACGAAATAAATCTTCCTAGAGACTTTAATTTTACTACATAATTCACATGACAGTACATTCAAATATATTTTAATTAAATGCATTTTCTGTTTAAAAATAAGACTTAGGTTAAATGATGTGTTGTTGAGATCAAGATGGGAACTTGCCAGTTAAAGATAGATTGAAGACTTCTAAGGGCTGCATCTGCTCTAAAAAGAACTCCAAATACCGCATATTAATGAACTGATGTTGGCAAAGGGTTCTGGGTCACCCACATGGACATCGATTAATAATATCGATGCATCAGTCAGATGAATATTTTCTGGAATTCTAGATTTACTTGCAATAATGTCGTGTAAAATTAGCATCAATCAAATGCAGGTGCAGACATCAAGGAATGGGAATGTGAACAATAACTACAACAACAACATACGATAAGCGATAAACGACAAACTGGCAGGCAAATCTCTAAGCAGCCTGACAGCCAACAGATGTCAAGTGGCCCGCATGGTTGGCCGAAATGAGGATGCCGAGACGAGGGAGAGACGAGGGAGAGCAGCGGTCACAAATGTCAACCACAACGTTGACATCCTAATAATGATGAATTAATGGGCAAACAAGCCAAATGACAACAGCAACAGTCATTTAATAATTTTTCTATTACAGTGAAAATGCATTGCAGCTTGGGAAAACAACTCGGCAAAATGCTCAAGAATCTATTTGGGCATTGATTGAGAGCAGCAGCATCAATTACAGACTCGATGCCACAGAACGACTCTCTGTTCTCTCCAGTCATGGCAATGTTCGAATCCGAATCCGAAGCTGAAACACTGATAAAAAAATATGTTCTAAAATCAAGATTTTGGTCTCAGAACTAAGAGTTTTGGTACAAAAAATTCGTTGAGAACATAAAATTCTTAAAGTTAGACAACACATCTTGGTTTTGAGTACATTTCAAATTAGACCAAGTTCTTACTATAAAAATAATTGTTGTTATAATAAGAGAAAAATAATCTTAAATATTAAGTCAGTAAAAAAAAAATTAAGAAAAATATTTTTATTCATAATTTGTATATTGTTTTTTTATTTTTACTTTCCTAACAATTTAAAAATCTGAAATTTTTCAGATTAATATTCGTAGTATTGGTAATATGTTCTTAAAATGGTCTTATATTCAGAACAAAAAATTTAAGATGAATTTTCTTGATTTTAGAAGTTAATCTTTTTTTCAGTGAACCTAAACCCAAACCCAAAGCAAAGTCGAAGTTGAAGTTGAAGCCGATGGCTGCCAACAAATTCAAAAATATCACTTAATTTTTCACATGTAGCTGTTGCAGTTGCTGTGACTCGGACTTGAATTTGGATTTGGAGTTGGATTTGGAGTTGGATTTGGACTTGGAGTTGGACTTGGACTGGAGCTGGCGACGTTCCATGGCTGCATAAATCATGCGAAGCAAACATGTCAAAGGTGCAGCAAGGATTTGAATGCGCCGGTGCCAACTCGAAAGAGAGAGAGATGAAAATATGAAGCCATTGTTGGAGCCGCATTTCCATATAAAAATCGAAGGCAATCCCATGGGCCGGGGAGGTGGGCGGTAGGGTTCGGTATCGTTTCAGTTTGGTTTATTATGCAGACGGCTAATGTAGTCATCGTTGTGACCGGACACATACGTATGCAAACAGGCCGAGCCAAGCAAATAAGAAACCCATCAGAATTTCTCACTCCGACCAGGCGCTACGACAAATAAATATTTTAACTCACAATAACAAAGGGCAGTCGAATGCCAATGGGACAACTTTTCAATGCAGATGCTCAAGCGAGGGTTGTATGAGAGTTAACAGAGCTTGCGGGCAACTGGATATGTTCAGGTAAAAAAAATGATCTGTATATATGCAGAAAAACTCATTCAAAAATGTAGCATATTTTTACAAACAGCCCTCGCTTAAGCTCAGCCGCCTTCAGTTGTGTCCCTGTGCTCCTGCGTCTCTCATAGAGCAACACTGGAGATGTCCATCTTTCAGTGCAACGCGGCATTGCCGCCAAATCTGGCCATCATTTGTTTAAATATGCGCCTGCAATTCACAATAACAACAGCAACAGCAACAATAACAATAACAAAAGCAACAGCAACAACAACAACGACAACATTCGAAGTTGCACGTTTAACAATTCAATTTATTTGCAACATCAAAATTTAACGAACATGAAATTGCGAGAATTTTAAGATTTTCAGCAGAAACAAACGAGCGACACGATCCTGCAGACTGTCAGAATGTCTCAGTCTCAGTCTCAGTCTCCGTATCAGTTGCTCCCTCCTTGCCCCCAAGTCCACCCCCAAGCACCACACTCTCTTAACTCTCATTCCCTCTCTCTTTCTCTCTTTTTCTCTCTGTCTCTACTTCTCTATTCGATCATTCGGCTTGTGTTGTGTGTTTGCTTTTGGTTTTGTTTGTCGCGCGCTTTTGTTCTTTTGTGTCTTTGTCGTGGGGTTTGTTTAGCTGGTTTCTTTGGACGGCCCGATCTTTTGGACCGACTTCGCTCTATGGCCATGGCTAAGCGCTTGAGTGCGGCTCAGACTCGGGATCGGTCTCTGCCTGCGGGTGCAAAGAGTCAACAATTTAGCATTCAAAGAAATATTTTAAATTAAAATTTCTGAAATTTTCGTCAATAAGCCCGAATAAAACAATGCAACAAACATTCAAAGGCCCCAAACGGGGTTCCATGGATTGGCCAGCTCCTTAAGACTTTAAATACTTGCACATATTTGTAGTTGTAGCAGTTATAGCTGATTTATTGGCCAGCTACCTTAGGACATTCATACTCGTTTGTTTGTACAGTGGTCTCTACAGATACCCTCTAATTGGCAAGTCTATACCATATCTATTGTACATTATTGTATGGAATAAAGAAATCTTTAAATTTTATTGATTTTGAATTAAAATATTAAGTATTCATATGTACAGTTTGACTTATTATATTAATCTTAAAACACAAACACATTCAAATAAATTTACTACACCTAATAACACCAATTTGTACTGAAAAATATTACACAGTGATGCTATATCCAGATCCTTAGCTACGGAAAAGTATTGCAAAGCTAAACAAAGTGTAAATCTTTACATAAGCTAATTATATTGGTCTAGTAAATACCCTAAGCATTTATTTATTTTATTGCGACTCGTGTCGCATGTGTTTAAAAATGAAACTTTAAATATAATAGATTAAATAATTTTAGATAAGTAATGTCTATGAACTTTAAGAATATATGATATCTGATATAAGTTTTTGCAAATTGAGAAGTAAAATCATTTGATTACAATAGAAAATGGAAGCTTTTATTACAAACCGTTTTATTCAAGTGGCTGAATAATATGCCAATTATATATTGCTGATGATTCGATAGATTGCTCTATCCCACGCTCGCTGAATTCATTTTTCCATATTAACTAACGCCTAAAGGACATTTACATTTATTGGTCCAGGCTGCTGCTCATCACATTCAATATTTACGTTTCTCATCATGAGTTTGCCATTAAGGATGGGTTTTTTGTGTTGTTTGGCTAATAGGCTAATCACACATCAAAAAGCGAGGCACAAAACAACAAACACACCCAAAGAAGGACAGGGAGAGGGAGAGAAAGAGAGAGAGTGACAGGGACAGAGACAGAGAGAGTGAGAGTGAGAGATAGACAAAGCAAGTGAAATCAACCCCTAAGTGATGCCCATGTGAAAGTCAACAATGCTAAGCGGCTTAGCGCTTGTAACTATGACAGGGAACAGGCGCAGGAGCACGAGCAGGGAACAGCACCAGAATCAGGACCAGCTTCAGGAGCAGAAGCAGAAGCCGGAGCCGGATTTTGCTCAGGATTACAGTAACTTTTTGTAATTGCTTGTTGCTTCAAGCGATTCCTTGGATTATTTGTGTGTGCGGCACGCGGCAAATATAAATTAACAAAGTTCGTGAGAAGAGAAGAACAGAAGAACAGAGGGAGAACAGAGAACAGAGAACAGTGGAATTCTTGGCGCAATTGCATATTTGATTTGGCTGAAAATTGTCAGCGCGTTGATTTGCATATTTGCATGTCTTGAATGCTGTTTTTTCACCATCCTGTTTGCCGTTCTGTTCTGTCCTGTCCTCCCAGCCTGGCCTGTGATCGTCTTGTCCTCGTCTTGTTGCAAATTGAAATGTCAAGCCTTCCGCTGAGCGCTTTATGACAAGCAGCCTGGCAACGTCTTTGACTTTGGCATCAGTTGAGTGACTGATATATCTGCATAAAGCTGTCGATCGCCATCTCCATCTCCATCTGCATCTGCATCTCCATCTCCATCTCGGATCTAAATGTCGATGTCGTTGAAGACATCAACGCATCTCATCTCATCGCATCACGTCGCAACGCATCGCACACTAAATTAACATTTTGCAGGCGCTTGTCAGGCAAATGTTATTGCAAATGCAAATCGCTTCAAGTTGAAACCCAACCAGTTTCTGGTTGCCAGTTAAAGGATCAAAGAACGGACTATAGCCAATTTCATTTTCATTCCTTCAATAATAAGGCTCAACGCGTGGCAGGACACTAAATGGTTATCCAGGAGCTCATCAACAGCCACAACACATAACTTGATCCTTTCATTGCCTGGCCATCATTTGCATAATAAAATCTTCCGGGTGATTTTTTTACGATTCACTCACTCACACATATCCGCTCTCATACACACGGAAATTTTCAGTGTCGAGCACAGCATGAAAAATTGCAAATTAATGTAAATCACAGCGGCAGCATTTTCATAGGCTTGACGTTATTTCTATGAGCTATACAACAAAAGTGGCACTTGAAGTCTCTAAATAGCAGTAGAAGCAAGTCAAAAGTGCACGACTTGATGTTACCCTCACAATGTTGCTGAACTTTCCAGAATGTCTAGATAGTGCAAGAGCCAAAAGTCACAGCTTTATCATTGAAAATGCAATTGTAAATTATAATTTTACTTTATTTTATTTATAATAATATTGAAGTATTTATCGCCTTTTGCTTTGGTTATTTTTTTTCCTTCTTTAACTCCTTTGACGACTATAGGGTATACAAATAGTCGGTGGGTAAGGGTAAGGCAGGGGGGGGACTAGAACATCGGGTGTCGGTTGAAGCTTTCAATATGTTTCGAACATTTTTTGCATTATGTCGTAAGTTGAAGCGATAAACAAACCGACAACTGGCACCCACAACAAGGACAAAGCAGCCACAAGATGCAGGCACAACTTTGTCCTTACATGAAAGTGGGCGCCATTTTGTTGCATGCCACCTTCAACATGTTGTTGGTATTGCCTGTTATGTAAACGGAAAATGACAAACGAATTAGTTATTGACAACAACAGGAAGCAAAAAAGTTTCTGTTGCTGCAAAATTTCCGTTGACTATCGCAAAAAAAAAAATAGAAGGAGAAGAAAATCGAAGTCCATTTGACGTTGAAACTTTTGCTGGAGTGTTTATTTGTGCTAATGATGCCGGATGTCAGTGTGTGTGTGTGTTTCGAACGTTGTCTTGTCACAGGTATGCGAAAAGTTTGACACTTTCGTCAATAACAAACAAATTATTATCTAAAAGTGTCGAGCAAACTCAACATATTAAGGAAAAGCTGTAAGAAAAATTTAAATATTAATTTTTAGTGATAGATATAGGAAATACACACATATTAATGTAATCTTATTGAAATATAAAGTTAAATACTATTTTAATATTTCAGAATGTATTTATAACACTTATTATGAGAATCACAGTTTCTATTATATTATCGAAAGCTTTACTAAATATCGAATTATTACAATCACTGTTGGTTTTCACCTCTGCAACACATATCATCCCAAGATCAAACTCACAAGTTCAAGTCACGTGTCAGCCGTCAAGCAAACCCTTGGACAGTGACTGGGAACGATGGCTGGAACTGCGCTTAGGATCATTCATCAAGCTAAATGTCAATGGGACACGTTTTTTCACGTGCCTTTTGACAGGCGTTCAGCATCCGTCGTTTGCCCAAAAAATTAAGCCTCTTAACGCAGGTCCTTTTGGTCGGACCGAGCAACGAAATCGCAAAAGCCTTTAATTTTATTTGAGCGCATTTGACATTGATAGCTGATTGTGTGTGAGAGTGTGTGTGTGTGTTAAATGTTTGCCAGTTATATTGATTGATTGGTAATTGCTGTGATTGAAAGACTTAAAAGACCTTTGAAATTGAGCATACGCAGTGGTTGCCCAAGACAATTCCCACACTGAGCAAACAAATTCAATTAATCATTTATCAAAGCAAAGCATACATTGACGAGTGAATTACCAAATCAGAAATCATTAACAACTTTAAAAACAATTCAACGCGTACTCGTAAAATACATTTTTAAATAAATAACGTTAGTTAAATTGTAGGTTCTTCTGTTTATTTTCGCTTAATAGCATGTTTAACCCACTGTCAAGTTTACTTAGCATATATATACATATATAAATATGAAGTGGCTCTGCAACACGACGCCCACAAAGGACACCGCCAACTAATCCGCAGGAAGCATCGTACATCAAAGGTGCCTTTTCAGGACCCGCATTGCCCACACTCTCCTCGCCTGTGCCTAATTAAATATTGACAAATCAATTTGAGTTAAACGATTTGTGCGCAGCTGACAAGCGCTTTATCGAGGACATTAGCGATATCCTGGCAGCCACTGATGATTTTGGCGAAAGGCAAACAAAGCTGCGATTGGTTTGCGATTTGATTTCATTTTAATCGATTTCAATTCCGATTTTCTATGGCACTTTTAGCCATTTAACAAGCAACCAACTTGGCATCTTTGCAAACCGACAGGCTGATGGAAGAGCAGCCAATGGAAAAACCTTTTCACATGCAAATTTTCAGTGAGCAAACATCACGTAAAGCCATCATCAATATGGCGCCAGATGTGGGAAGAGGTGAATGAGGGGGAAGAAAATGGGGGAAGTCTTTGATTGCTATGCGATTGGCATGCGATTTTTATACTCGTTTGGCATCAACTGCTTTGCATTTTATTTGCACGAAGGCAGCATTTGAATTTGATTTGATAAATTTTATGCTGATTGAAAAACGCTGCTAAATGTGTCCCCAGGTGATGACAAGTCAGAGGGATTTAATTTGATTTCTCAACTCTCTCTCTCTCTGTAAGCAGCTCGCTCTATTATTTTCCAAGGTGGCCCATTATTGACTATTAATGTGAACGGGGGAATGCGTACAATCCCCAAGTTGTAGGCCCATCAATGGCAAACAATGCTGCCTTGATGAATGCATTCTCTGCATGTTGTCGATCCATGCCATAAGCCAGGCTCTGTGGCGTCCCACAAATTGCCGTGCGCCTTTGCTGATGTCTTCATAATACATACACCAAAACTAAGCAGCCATGGCTAACTGGCCAGCCGACTAACTGGCCAACTGTCCAACTGGCTAACTTGCTTCAGAGTTTGCTTGTTTGGATGCCTCAGCTCCTCTGCCTCCCACTGCCACTGCCACTGCCACAGTCACAGGCACAGTCAGGCCATATAGAGCGCTCAATTCGATTACGCTTTCGTTAAATGTAAAATTTATACGCCCCACGTCAATTGTGACAGTTCACTCAGTCACATTGCAAACACAGACAGAGACAGGCGATTCATTGAATGGCCAAAGAGAGTCCATGGAACCAGGCCAACAAAAATTGTGAATATTGCACGTACAGTACATGCTCGCTAAATCGATTGCAGAGAAAACAAAATTATAATTAAAATACTACAGCCATCACTTCGTGGAGTTGAACCATTAATATCTTAAGCAACGAGAGGAGTGACGAAAAAAATTATCTCTCTTTCTATTTTTTACATTTTTCTACAATTTAAAGTAAAAAATCTTACAAGAAAAGTCTTAATTTTTCTTTATTAAAAATTAAAACTAATAATGTAATTTAAAAATACTGTCTAAATAAATAATGTATTCATAAGCTCTCATAAAGTGTAAAGTTACAAGTTCAACTCTTTACAAAAAAAGAAAAAGAAAATGCAGATCAAAACTAGTCGGATAGACTAAAGTCGAGTTCCCGACTATTAAAATACCCGTTACATACTTTTAGAAGCTTGAACAATATTGCTTTAAAAATTAAAGCAGTTGTCTTCTTTTACCGATCTGTTAGCAATTAAAAAGTATTATAGGTAACAATAATAATTACCAAAGAAAAAGATATATTTTAAAAACTGTAGCTGTGGTGGTTTGTGAGTGAGACGTGGCAGAAATGTAATGCTATTTATTAAATAATTACAATTTAAATTAATATACATTATTTATACTTTATATTTGAGTTGTTAACTTTATATAAATTGATAAGTTTAAATTATTATTTTAAACTTAACATTATTTTGAATTTGCCCACTGCTATTAGTTGACAGCAGATTAATAAATAAATTAAAATAAATTAATTAATAGACCCTAGAAAAAAAGCAATTATTATTAATACCATAGGCACATTTTTAATGAAATGACTGATTACTTTAACGAGTAGTTACTGTAGCACAGCCATGTCATAGGAGCATACAAAATGGTCATTCCAGCCCTTGTCCTTCCCCCGTCTCCTGACCGCTCTCCTATCTATGCTGTGCGTTGTCTTTCTGCGTTGTCGTGTGCAATTTGGAATGCAAGAGGAAATTGAATTGAAATTCACAAAATACTCGTATCACAAAAAAGGAGCTCGTTATGTGCGTTTTCTGAGGCGCCGTCCAGCTTCCCAGCTGAAGGTTTCAAAGTCAATTGCTGGAATTAGCGTGCTTCAGACACCCCTTTCAATAAATGCCAGAGTTGTTGTTGTTGTTGTCGCCTGTGCCAAACTGTAAAAGTATCAAATTACACATCCGGCGGAAACAGCGTCAACTTGGCATACGGCATTCGGTGTTCGGTCTTTGGAATTCGGTGTTCGGTGTTCGGCTGCTGTCACCGTTGTCCTGCGGCACTTTTACTTTGTTATCGGACATCCTAGCGGCATGGATTTTACATTTCTGCTCAAATTTTTGAGCATTGCTCTTTTCTGCGGTTTTCGAATGTTGCAAGCCAAGTATAATCCCCATGTGACACACTCGCCGTGTGGCAAGCATTGATGGCAAGCATATTGAGTCCGACCGTCCTTTTGATAAGCTTCTGATGCATTGTCCTGTGCCTCGTTGTCGTCCAACCACTAAATGACTATAAAGTAGCAACTTCCGCGACTGTTGCGCAAAATCATTCAATTTCCGTTTGTGCACACTCCCCACATGCCTCAACCTCACCCTCTCCCAACTTGCAACTCCCCTTCTCATGATTTCTCACTTTTCTCATAATTGAGGGTGTGATTTGTCCTTTTCTGCGTTTGCCTTTTGCCCGCGCATCCTTATGAAACATCACCGCAATTTATGTTGTTGCCCACTGCCCACCCACCCGCTGCCTTCCTTCGCTGGTTGCCTGCGAAAAATTTGAATAATTTTTATTACGTGGTGCGTTATGAATTTTTGATGAGCTCTGTCCCACAATGGTCTTGATGTTGTTTTTGTTGTTTGCTGGTGTTGCAGAGGGCGTATGGCCAGTTATCCTTCACTAAGCCAAGTGACAGTGCCACAATTTATTAGATTCTCAGCCTCATTGTGGGTCGCCTGATGCCTTTTTTTCTCTCTAGCACCGGCGACGGCATCGTCAGCATCAACGTCTGTGCTGCAAGTTTCCGGTACGTGCAAGTTGGGGGCAAGCAACGCGCACGGGGGCAGGGGCGTGGTCCGACTGAGCTGGGCGTGCTGTGTAATAAAAGCAAATAAAATATTCTTTAATATGCGACACTCGCCATAGTCAACCTAGCTCTTCACCCCGCCACCTCGCCACCCAGCAACCCTGCATCCTGACAGCCTTTCTGCCTTTCTGTTTTTCTGCCTGCCTGGCGTCGAGGCTGTTTGTGCAATTTGCATATATATTGGCTTGACAAGCATTAATATGTGTAATCCCGTAATTTTTTAATTAAATCAAATTGTTTTTTTTTTTTCTCCTTTTGCCCATCGGCTTTCTCATGGAATGACTATGCGAGAGGGGTGGAAGCTTATAATATTTACAAGAATTTTATTACATTTTATTGTGCATTTACTCTGTTATTACGTAAATGTCGATAGTGTTTCTAAATATTTTTAACGCTAGAGTGGTTAAATTTTCCTGTAAAGAGTAAAAAATAATAGCAAAGTGCTATTTGAATATTGTCTTTACAAAAAATGGATTAAAATCATACACATAACAAAATTTTTCTTTTAGAAAATTCACTCTTTCTTCCATACGAGTATTTTAATTTAAGAAGATTGCATTGCAATAACTGAAAAAAAATTATCCAATTTTGACGGAAATGAAAACATGTACAAGGAAAATGTAAATAAAAAATTAATTATTTTAAATATCTTCTTTGCAGATTGAATTTTTGTAAAATATGCTATTTTAAAGGAGTAAAATTCTTATCGAGCTCCTAATGTGTCAATTGCGTCATTTATTGCACAAATATGTAAGTACCAGACGAATCTATTCCCCAAATATTAAACCATATATATCAATTATATATTAGTAGGGGACTCAGCTATGTTGTGCCCAAATTTCGACCTTCTCGACCTTACCGCATGGGCGCCACGAATATCAGTCAGTAAGTCAGGACAAACAGTTTTATAAATATAGATTTGTAAATTTATTTTTGAGTCCTAAAGTACTTAAAAAAAAACTCTCCTCTGTAAAAGTTGTTAACGTGGTAAGGACTCGATATACTCCCTTATTGTGGCAACCCTTTTTTATAAAGACAAGGAATTGAATACGAGTAGAATGCTTGACATTATATTGGGCCAAGTGCAGAATATTCGCAAGTAAAGTAAGTATTTGATTTCGCCAGATATTTTTCAGATTGTCAAAAGATTGAAAATGTAAAAGAAAATCAACAGTCATTTCATTTTCAACTAGCCCCTATCAATCACGATGCCCCGATGATAACCCCATCAAAGATAAAAAGAAAAAGACAAAGAGAGAGTGAGAGAGAGAGAGAGAAACAGGGAGTTTAAGCTACTATAACTGTAGTCATGCTAACTATGCGTAACTGTAATAATTTTGGTGTAACTGTAACCCAATTGCCATCATTGGTATCATTGGCATCGCCTTCCGGATTTGAAACGATTAAGTGTTTTCGTGCACACTGCATGATAATTGGATTAATATGCGCTGACAGCGATCCCAGCCCAGCTCATCCCCGTTCCGAAGTCAATTCCATAGGATGATGGTCCATGCCACCACCACCATCGGGATGGAGAGTTGTCCAACTGGCGGGGGTGGGTTCTGGTAAACTGTGGGTAATGCCTTTTTTTTTGGAACTGGTTAGGCGGGCTGTTGCTCCGTTGCTCTGTTGCTAAATGGCAAATTATAAGACCACGCACTGGGAGAATGTGCTGGGTTTTTAAGTAGATCAAGTAATGCCAGAGCAAAAGTAATGCTCAGTGCATGCGTGGGTTAAATGCTCTCGTTATCGTCAGCATCTCTGTTACTCTCCCCTATCTTTCTCTCTCTCTCTCTCTCTCTCTCTATTAAGTTCCATTTATTCCATATATCACAAGCATCATCAACTGCTGAAGGGTGAAACGAATGCATAAACAAACTTGCCCTTTCCTTTTGCGTATGAATTTGGGATTGGGGCTTTCCCTTTGGCTACGGGTGGTTAACACCAACCCTCGTCTATTGTTGCTCTTGGTGTAAACCAATTTAAGCATCTTTGACGTGGGAGAAAAAAAACATATTTTAAGCATCACAAGGGTCTTGGCGAATGTTGAAGTTAGAATTATGATTACGATTTGATGAAGTTGCATTGATTTCCTCATTTTCTCAAAAGTCAACGCGGTAAGTCAACTCAATTTGTCTGCCAAATCGGAGGGACATACAAGCAAACAGACGGCAACGGCATTTTGATCAAACAACTGTTCGGCCACTTAGCTTTCCATTACCAATCGCTGCCGCTGGACAAACAAATTAAATTGATTTGGTTTGCTGGGCCACAGAAGCCGCTTCCGAAGTGCCCATCATCGTCATCATATTTGTCGGTGCGATCAAAAAAAAAACCCAAGAAATTATTTGACAATCGAATGGAAGAGGCAACAGTCAACAGTCAACTGTTGGCCAACAGTTAAGCAGCTAAGTGAAGTTCAGTCTCTCTGACTGCCTAATTTATAAAGTAAACCATAAGAAAATTAGCGGCCAGGTTAAAGAGCTTGTTGATCGTTGATCGGTGATCGGTGATCGTTGATCGCTGCTCGTTTGTCTCGTCTGCCGATTTTCTTATGATTAATTTTATTTGCCCAATGCCTGGACCGGGATGCACTCGACCGATCAATTGCCCAAAGGCGGCAACGATTTTAACACCTCCTAAACTGAGCTCATCTCAACTCATCTTATCGGCTGATGATGCCTTTTTTGTATGTATTTGGCTCCTCATTAGTGAACCTGCACTGTCTTTTGAACTGGCCGCAACGCGCATTTTAAACACTTGTTGTCTAATTACCAAAGCCACCCGCAATGGCACGTCCACCTCGCATGGCGTTCTCTTTTTGCCATTTGGAAGTGTGGCACTGGGTGAAATCGTCGCAGTCGCAGTCGAAGCGAAAGCCAAGAGTTTCACTTCGCGCCTGCTTGTTAATCCGCGGTGCTGATGCTTTGATGATACCTGGTGCTTGGTGCTTGGTGCTTGGACTGATCGTGAATCTAATGATTTGCTGTTGCGCTTGTTATACAGTTTTTGGATTCAGCCTCGCATTGTTTTCTTTCCATTCCGAAAAGGTTCAATATGCTCTGAGATAATAATCTCGTGCAATAAAATTGAAATGCGTCTGTTAATCGCTTCAAGATACATAATAATTTTCTGATCAAACATGCCCCAACGATACCAACGAACGACAACGATCTGTGATCGCAGTTCCGATGCTCTTCGCATATCGATCACTTGGCCTGAAGATCCCCGCCTTGCGAACAAAATACGCAAAAATCACAGCGGCAGATCGCAGGTTATTTGGGTTCGGTTCAAACCGAAGCTGAAATGCGCTACAGCTGAAAATTTAAAATGATGTCCGATAATGATAATTCGATATATCTTAAGGTTAAAACTAAAGATACTTTATTATCTCGAGTTGTTAAAATCCCTAAGCCAAAACAAGTGCGATCGTTGTGATCTTTCCGCAATATGTAGAGCATCGAGCATAATAAATCTTAAGCTTGGCGCAATTCCTGCTCTTTATTTCGCTAAGCACAGTCAAATCCAAATGCTAAAGGAGCTATTGTTTGCCAAAAGGGCCGACGAATGGAAGGCAAGCCCAAAAGCGCGGACAAATTCGGTTAACATAGGGTCATGAGAGGGGCAACTGAGGGGTTCTGCTTGATAAGCATCGACGGCGCAAGCTGCGGCTGCGGCTGCGGCTGCTGATCTTAACCGATCCGATCTGAAGCGAGGCGATCCTTTTAACGATCCCACATGCAATATTTATGGCAGTGCTGAAAAATGTCAACCGACTTGTTGTGGAGACTACTCGTAAGACATTTCCAAGACGCGTCTGCTTAGCTAGAAATTAGAGCAATTAGCTGTAGACGGACTACACTTGGCGATCACTTGGCGAGCTGTTCATAAAAAGGCAACTAATCAACCATCAGTTGACATGATGGTCAGTAAAAAAAAAAAACAAATTCAGAAAATACATATAAAAAACAAATGCTGATTGTTGCTGTGACCTTTTGTGTCTCCTCAGCGGCTACTGGGGGCGTGCTGGATGAAAGACGTAGCTTGTAAACAATTTCATTATCAGATGATTACGTAATTTATAGAGTCGAGGGCTACCTGTGCTACCGAGCGTTCTTGATCTGACCGGAGAGATAGTGAACGGGGCATCTGCACACACACACACACACACACACACACACACACACAAAGTATCTCTATGTGCAGCAAACATAAATGTCAAAGGGCATTTAATGAAGTTATTTAACGCTGTGGCCCGAACAGAAGTCGAGAGGCGGGGCAAGACACTACCGAGGACGAGTTAGAGAGCGAGGGCGTATTGAGACTTCGATACAGTACTGAAACGATCATAATCTGTGGAGTATCTACCGCTGTCTGGTTTGCATTGGGCCAAAAACTGGTTGGGCAATAAAAACGCTTGCTATAACGAGCAACAAAATTTGTAACGATTCAATTTAAGGCTATGTACAAGAGTCGGCAAAAGATGAAATAGTCAAATAGACGCAAGTCCCCAAAGGCCTGTGCCCCATTGCCAACTCCCCGCACCTTCTGCCCCATGCCCCATGCCCCAAGCCATGCGGTTCCCCAACCTTGCGGCAGTTGCAGACACGGAGCCGTTTTGTATGTTGGGCGCATGTTGAGGCCCGGCAAGCGGTTCAATTCAATAAAATTTATGAAGACATGACTGGCAATTGTAGTCCCGTCCCGACGTCGGCAAACGACCACAAAACTGAGTAAAACTCGGGGCTCGACGATCGAGACAGCCAGCGTCCTTTTCAAAACAGTTTGACGCCTACTTGCGCATTGAGGATGCTCAACACATGCAACAAACAACCAACATGCAAGTTGCAACTAACAACTCAATTGAGGTAGCTCCTCAACCATCCTTACTTGACATTTTCCCGCAAAATATTTCAAATTAATTAAGCGCAAAATTTGGTAACCTGCAACTGAAGGCGGTAACTCACAAAGGACACAAAGGACGCACTGATTTCTATACCTGCCTGCCATGGGTGTGGCAAGGTCATAAATACCTTTGCGACGTAAGGCAAAGGATTTTTAGGAGACTTTCATTGATATTTGCCCCGATAATCGCCATATCGCAACTATTATCTATTGTCCCCCTCTCTCTCTCCTTATTCCTATCCGAGTGTGTGTTTGTCGTGTGTGGGAAACTTGTTCGTCTTTTGTTGCCGCAAATTGTCGTAAAATTTGACATAAAAAACTAGTTAGTTTTAGTCTCAGTATCGTTCGTATGTGATTTGGGGTGGTCTTCTAAAATTATATAATATATTTGAATAGTTGGTAATAGGTGCATTTACATTTTAAACTCTTAAACTGGTTTTGAAATAGTTTAAAGTACATAGCAAAACAAATAAATATTTTGGTATCTAGCTTCTTTTAAATAATGTGATATGTTAGAATCTTAAAAGCGTTTTTCAATGATTTCCACATTTTTTTAGATATGATACAAATTCCACGATATATCTCCGATTATTGGCTATTAATTAATTAACATTATTGCTTACATATAATGAATGGAAATAAATAAATTATAATTTGTCCTTAATGACAATGGTAAGCATTTTCTCTAGCAATCCAAAGGACTTATTTATGTCAGCGTATAATTGTAGTTTCCTTAGACAGTACAACTTGCTTATATTGACTTAAACTGTCTAAATTTTGGTGTACGCATATAGTTTGCATTTTTATGAATAAACCTAAGAGAGCAACTTGGCTTAGTTGTTTTTTTTTAGTAAACCTATTATTGGTATTATGATTGGTTAGTATATAAAAGCCATCAATTTTATTTGAGCATATTTATTTATTATTTAATAATGATTACATTCTTGGAGGAGGAGGAGGACCATATATAGCAGTGGTAGAAGTAAACCAATCGCCTGTATTATAAGTAGGACGGGGTGTAGTAGTACGAGGTGTAGTAGTAGGAGATGATCTAGGAGTAGTAGGAGTACTAAACCAATCGCCTGTATTATATGTAGGACGTGGTGTAGTAGTACGAGGTGTAGTAGTAGGAGCTCGTTTAGTAGTAGTAGTAGGATAGGTAGTATAACGAGGAGTATAATTGGGTGTTGTCGAATGTGGTGAAACGTTGCCCATAAGGCAGGTGTGCAGTTGCTCGTAGTCTTTTGTAGCACTCTCAACATAAGTCCTCTCAGCATTGTTGATGCAGATTGTCTTTGTGGTTTCAATCAGCTGGTAGTATTCTCTCATTTCCGTAGCCAGTTGAAGGGCATTCGCAGATAGAGTGTACATTGCCCTGGATTGCTCAGCACCCTTTAAAGTAATTTCGTTCACTGTTAGATTTTGTTGTGTCTGATATGCACATGGAACACTTACCATCTGGGCGTAGCACTCGAAAGCTTCCACGTAGCCCACAATTGCGGAGCAGTCGGTAAGCGCGCGACAAGCCGAAACTGCATTCTCATCCAACTGAGAGTAACGAGTCTGCCACTTTAAATCCTCTAGAGCATTCTGCTCAGCAAATTCGGAGTTGCAGCTTGTGTACTCAACCTCATACTGTGTTGAGATACTATCCAGTTTTGGTCTGTAGACGGAAAAGCAAGCGGGACCATTTTTAGGATTCTGTTCGCTCAGCAACTGTGTCTGCTGTTTCAGGTGCTTGATCTTGGGTACTTCTAGACTTCCCGTTACCACAATAACCAGGCCCAAGAGCAGTACAACAGAGCACTTCGAAGACATTGCAAAGCGTTAAGTAAACTTCAATTGGTTTAACTTTAGAACGCACAAGCTTTTATAAGGCCCAGAAGTTAATTGTTTCCTAATGATAATGTTGACAATTGAACTATCTTCTTTCAGCGGAATTACATATGTTATAGATTACTTTGTTAATTACTCGTTAATTGGTCGTTGTATCGTAGCTGTGCCTAGGAGTAATTTATGATAATTGTTTTTTTATTGCAATGTAAACATGCCAAATGATTTTCTTTATCTCGACATATCCGTTATTTTTTAGTTACAGGAAATTGGAGGAATTTTTTTAGAATTAGATGATTATATTTTCAATTTAGAAGTCATTATATCCACTGTCCGTCTGTATGAACACCTAGATCTCAGAGACAATTAGAGCTAGAGACACCAAACTTGGTATGTAGGCTTCTCTATATTGCAAGCAGATCCAGTTTGTTTCAGAATTTGACCACGCCCCCTTTACCGCCTAAAAATTGACATAGAAAATTTCATAACCAAATTATAAGAACAATTTAAGAGCTAGTGACACCAAACTTGGAATGTAGACTCCTCTGTATTGCAAGTCAAGTCTTAGTATGAAAAACTTTTTTGTTTTTCGAGATATCGTAATAAAACTGATACATATGAATCTAACTTGGTTTTACATACCCTGACCAAAGTTGGTTCAAATCGGACACCTATATCATATAGCTGTCATATGACCGAATGGTCGAAAATCAAGTCTTAGTATGAAAAACTTTTATGTTTTTCAAGATATCGTAACCAAACTGATACAATAAGTATCTAACTTGGTTTTATATATCCTGATTAAAGTTGGTTCAAATCGGACCCCTATATCATATAGCTGTCATAGGGCCGAGAATGCATTTGTGATACTTTTCCACTTTTTTTTTTCTATATCTATGTATATAAGTAAAAATTTTGGAGCTCCAGAGGTTAATAAAAATGAAAACACCTGTTCAATATTCACAAAAAAAAACAACGAGCTCAATATATTTATTAAGTAACTGGTATAATGACGTCTACGTAGGTCAGTTGTTCATAAACGATAAGATTAGGGGATTCTATTTCATTAAACAGTTGTGCCTAACTAAAACAAAGAAAAAACTTTAATAACCTCTAAAAATAACATTTTAGTACGCGTACTACTTTTTAAAAATTGACAAATTGGTATGAATAAATATCGGTTCCGGTTTCTTTTGCGGTACACCATAAAACAACTATTTTGGTAACGCGTTCCATTTTGTTGATGTTCTTTCAGTTCTTGTGTTGGAACAAATAGGTACAGTTACAAGCAAACAATATTTATAATTTTAATTTGTTAAAAAATAACAAAAATATATTAGCATATATGTACATAAGTATATAAATATGTATTTTGTCGAATAAACCTAGTTTAAATTGAAATAAATTTTTTTAAATATGGAAACATTATAAACATTCAGAAAAAATCAATTTTTAGTTGTTCAACAAGATTTTGTTTCGGTTCTGGTTAGTTTCGGTACACAGTTTCGGTACCGGCTCCTATATTTTTTCCTATTTTCATTAGCGACTAGTCAATGCTGTACTGACATCTCAAGATTTTCATGTAGAATCTGTAGATTATATTCTAATACAAATATTGAAAAATTAGAAGATGTTTTGAGTAAATACAGGTAATATCTTTCGTTGCCGTCCTACGAATGCCAGAGATAGAATAAAATACTGCAATAGTTGCTGATAAGTTAATATTTTATTTTTGTTGAGTCGATCGAAGCGTAGGATTATTTATCAATCGTATCTTATCGCATTCGGGAATGATTACAATATTTATAGGCATGTGCGAATAGTATTGTTTTATTGTAATTTAGTTTCTATTACCCACTAGTTGGGGGTTGGGGGATTTTCGGACCATCTGGAACGGGGATTTCAGGAGCGACGCCCGGACTATATGGCCCCTTTGGTGGGGCGTTAACTTCAACGATAGGATAATCTGACACTAAAGTTGGTGGCCCAATTGGCTGGTTGCTAACCAGACAGGCATTCAATTGTTCATAGACTTTGGAGGTATTTTCAACGAATTTCCTTTCAGCCTCGTTTACGCAGAAGTCCTTTGTGGTCTCCACTTTACGATAGTCCGATTTGCTCTTAGCAGCAGCATCTTTAGCGTTTGCAGAAATTTCATAAAAGATCTTGGCATCGTCAGAAGCCTAGAAAAACATATGGTTTAAAAAGCTTTCATCAATTGTTTAAAATACAAACCCTGGCAGCGGCACACTCGATCTCACCGAAGAGTGTCTTAGATGACCTGTCGCAGTACTTCAAGGATTGGCAGGAGCTGTAGGCTTTTTTCTCCATTTCGACCCGAGCATCCTTATAAGTTTTGTCAACCGATTTGGTGGAAGCTTCGTAGGCACTAATACAACTATCATACTCTACTTCGAACTGATCCGAAATGGAGTTTAATTGAGGATTGTATATGGGAAAGCATTTCGATGAGATATCCTTATGCTCCTCAGCCAACACCATGCTATCTCTTTGGAGCTTATCGATCTCCTCGTCTGATTTCAAGGACAATTGTGGCCTGTAGGCCATTGCCATGCCTAGGCCCATCAGGAGTAAGGACAACTTCAGGCACATCTTTACTAGAATAATAACGGACTATCGTGTATCTGTATCGATTCGTCACAGCGAATTCTGTTTTAAAACTCTGGCAATTCTAGCTCTATTTATATCCATTCCATTCGAAACTTCATCAGTCTTCAGACAAACATTTATCTTTTAATTACAGTTGTCGCTGTTAACATAATTCGATACAGCGAAGTCATGAAAGTAATTTTTCTTACCACTAAGACATATTTTGTATGTGTGTCTAATCTCAGAAACTATAAGAGTTAGAGTTATCAAATTATATCGGTCGATTCCACAGAAAGTTGATAAAAACTGTTTTTCTTTTTAGATTGATTTGCAGTATTTCATATAATTTATTAAGAATGTTTTATATAAAGTTATATGAACGTTGGGCTATTTTTTTTATATATATATGATTTAATTAATAATGGCCGTTGGTGGCAAAGTAGGCGGGGGCGTGACTATATTGCCTTCGAGACACTTGCTCATCTCATCAAAAGTATCCGCGTAATTCTTCTGATAGGTATTTTGGGCTGTTATAAAGCAGCCATCACGAGTGCTCGCAACGGTAAAATATTTTACCTTAATACTTGCAGCTGCTAGATTAGAGCGGCCTGACATGCCTTGCAGAATCAAAGATTGAGTAGAGCCCTAAATAAAGCAATTAGTGAGTATGTATCTTGTAGAATTTGGTTTATTCACTTACTGTACTTCCGAAACACTCGAAGGCTTCGATATAGCTTTCGATACCATCACACTTTTGCAGAGATTGGCATGATTCCTTCGAAATTGCAGTAGCGTTTTGGCGTTCTTTTGTATACTCGGAGTCAATTTGTTTCACAGAAAAGTCGTAGACTTCTTGGCAACTTTTATACTCAGCTTCAAAGTCAGCCGTATGCTTATTTATGATCGGCACGTAACGATTGAAGCAATACTGCTGGACTGCCGGGTCAGTAGAAGCGGACGCCAACATCATGAAGTCCATCAGAGTGCGCTCAGTCTGCATCCTGGTCTCCATTGGAATCCCAGCCAAGGCTGTGCCAATGGTCAGCAACAAAGGTAGTGCTTTCAACAACATTATTCTTTCTCGAACTACTAACTTGGTATGTCTTGTCCAAGTCTTACCCATTGCTATTTATTTAGAAAACTCAATTCTGATATGCTTGATTTACGGTCGACGACTTATTCTGATTACCGCTTTGTTTATCAATTCAAACCTAAAGGTGCTTTTTGTTATATTGTTATCAAAACTGCACACTCTATCGCGATTGATTTACTCATGGGCGGAAATAAGCAGAAAAAAAAGTCTCTTCCTAGGAAATCTATAAAATGAAAGGTTTTTAGGCTCTTAATTTAGAGGTTAAGCAATTAAAGAGTATTAACCCTGTTATCTTACTTGATTCTATTATTAGTCTCACGATGGGTAAAAATAATATTTGTCTGGACAATTCTTAGGAACTTGATTAAATTATAAATATATTATAAAATATTTTCGCAACACCCCATCCAACAGAATTGAACCTTTTAAGTTCTATTTACTTTATTATTTACAGAATAAAGTAAGCGTAATTTTTTTCAAAGGGTTGTGTTTATCTTAGTATTTTTATTTATATGTATATAAAACATGCATAAATTATTTATATAATAGCTAAAATATAGTGCCCTTCAACATTCTAAAGAAGTCTTTTCCACCAATATGTTAACAAATTTAATAAAAAAAAAATCCCAACTCCTTTTCGCATTAAAAACTCTACATATTCAAATTAGGTACACAAGTAATTGAAATATTTGATAACCATTTTTATTTTTTATATTATTAATAGAGCCTGCTATCAGGGTAACTACATTAATTTTTACGTCATTTGGTCAAGTTTGGATTGTAAATCATGTAGAAAGAAGTCCCCGGCCAAGAAATTCGACTAATATTCTTGGAATCAATTATCAGCATTTCACGAATTCCATGTTTCTGATAATCAATATATGTTCTAAGTTCATTTCTACATGGCCGTTAAACATTTCACTTTTGAACACAATTAGAAAATTTCTAGATATTATTACTATTTACATATTTAATATAATAATATTTACATTTTGGCTTATATCATTATTTAGTACAATGGGAGTTCCAAAATTCAATGATATTCTTGTTAAATCATTGCCCACACAAACTCATTTCGAAGATAATTCCAGTCGAAATCCGCACCAAACTTATAAGCTTAAGCCGTTGCTTAGGATAAGAAAGTTGCATAATTTTTTTATTTTTTATCCTCCCATGTAATGTAATTTATTAAATTATTAACCAGTATTTTAAACTGTAACGGTTGCACAACGACGACACCTATCGGATAACTTTTGTACTAAGACGGGGCTAGCCGATGTATCGATAATGCAAATACAGGGCTGCTTTAATATTCGACATTGATATCGAAGACTTAAATATAAAAATCAGTTAGGCGCACAATATAAATTTAATATTAAATTTTTAATCAATTGCTAAAATTAGAACTGAATTTTAATTTTAGATTATAGCATCATATGTAAAGGTGATAATATTTATGAAAATTGGGTGCTTATCGGCTTTGGAGGGGTGTAATTAAATTAATTAGTTCTAATGAAAAAAATTATAAATTCAACCAAAAAGTCAAACCAAAGTCAAAGTTCAAGTTTTAAATTAAAATTTCAATGTACACTTTTAATTCGAAATAAAATAATATAAAGGGTTTAATTAAACCCGAATATTTAACAAAAATAATATGCATATTATGCGCTTTTGAGAATTGCCAGGTTGTGTGCACTTTTATTGAATGGAAAGGCTGCCAGACGTTCAAACTATCGGTAACTGCAATTTGATTTGAAGTTATATATATTAAATGAATTTAATTAATTTAAAAAAATTTTACAAAATTCTAACACAATGTATGCAACAGATTCTGGTACATTTCGGAAATTGATCACAATATACAAATGGGCATGAATCTGCAGGCCTGCCAGCCCGTTTTTAGTTGCTACATGACTATTAAAACAATCTGGCAGCACTGATACACATACACATACAGACAGCGCTTTTGTCAGGTCGAGCGAGAGTCGCAGAGGTAAACTCCCATAAAAAAAATTCATATATATTTAAAACCTAGTGTAATTGTTATCTAAAATGTAATTTTCTTTGAGCTTTCGTCTAATACGAATTGTGTTCGTCGAAACTAATGCATTTACGTTGTCGAATTATATAAAACGCAATTGTTTAATGCCAGTTTTTATCTGGATGGTGACGAAGTGGTTGTCATTGTGAATTCATATACATTTGTATGTGCGTATGTATGTTGCATGTGTACACACACGTACACATATATGTGAACTTGTGTTGACTTTAAATGCGCTATGACCAAAGGGGAGCGGTTTCAAGCCTCTGTGGGGCAGAGAGTTTCGATTTTTTTTATCCATATCTATGTATACTCGCAACGAATTTACAATTGATACGATTTGGTTCCCCACACAAAGAGATGGAGAGACATAGAGAGAGTGAGAGAGTAAGAAGAGATGTTTGGTGAGAGTTCAAGCAAACGGGGGAGCAACTAAATGGTCTTGTCTGAGCATTATACCACACTACCTCTTTGTCTGTTCAACCGAGCTCTCGTGCTGGTATTTTTCTCGCTCGCGTTGCTGTGTAAAATTATTTATTTTTCGTCGTTTTATTTTGCAATCGTTGGTGCCTGTGTAAGTGAGTTAGTGTGAATAATATTAACATATATACAACGCGATATTTTGGAGCGTAATTATGTGTACAAATATATGTTTATACAGTTAACAAGGCAAGAAACAATTTTATAGTATACATATTCATATAATCGATGTGTGTACATACATATGTAGATATATATGTAAGCATGTGTTGTGTGTGTGTGTGTATAAAGAGCAATCGTCGTTGAAGCCCGACTACCATGACTACGCAATAGCAACAACAAGAGACATTGAGACTCGAGACTTCGTTAGGTGGGTTTTGGTTTTCTCTTTTGCTTATCGTCGTTACTCTCGTTTAGCTGTGTGTTTGTCCGTCTGTTTGTTTTACATTATCTCTCGCTCTCTTTCTCTCTTTGATTATATATGGCTTTGAACTGTCGAGAGTAAAAGGCAAGTGATGTAAATATGTATATGCATATATTTACATATTATAGACTTACATACATATTTTCTTTTGATAATTTATTGTTTTAATTTTGAGAGGGTGGCAAAATGTGTTCAACTTTTTATGAGTTCCTGGCCCTCAGGCAAACACAAAGATACTAGCACACAAATACAACATAAGTGTGATATCTTTACATACATACATACGTACGTACATATATATGTACAAATGAAAGTATTTTGATTGTTGGACGTGTTTAACGATTCCTGAAAGCAAAATTGAGTCGCAGTTACAACCAAACATCTAATTGTTTATTTGCCGAACATACATGCATACGTACATATCTATACATATTTTTAACTGCCTGCTTAACTTAGACATTATATACACATATGTAAACAAATAATTTATTTTTATATAACGTGCATTATATTGGCAATTAAAACCACGCTTTTTAAACACATATATGTACTTGCGTCCAAACACTTATTACATACATACATTATAATAAAAACCTATTACTAATACAACACATACACAGCAAATTAACTAAGTAATTTAGTCTCAAAACTATGAATGTAATTGCAAATGTTTCTTTTACTTTTATTTTCTTTGTTTTTAGCATACATACAAATATTTTATTGCTGGTTTTGGTGGTAAATTTGCATTTGTTAATGGCCGTGGCCAGACGTGCCCGCTTTTTAACTCAAACAAACAAATAAACAAACACACGTCTCTCAATGAAAATCGATCATCAAGATACAGTGTTTTTCTATTAACTACTTGTATAAATCAAAACAAAAACAACAACAAAAGAATAAACAAAACAATGTACTGAAACTAAACCGAAATGTATACTAAGTACGATAACGATACCACATAAGATTGCCATTGCCGCGCGTGTATCTTGTATCTGTATCTTGTATCTGTATCTGTATCTCACTGACCAACTACTGCAAGCGCAAACTGCACACACCTCAACCTCAGCCTCAACGTCAAGCTCATGTTAAGAGCACTATCGCTCGCTCGCTCGCCTCCATATGCCAACTTATATATCTATAGTATTATTCCTCGTACCGCCTATCAACTACTACCAACAACCACAACAACAACAACTACAACAAGAACCATCAACATTCTGCAACTTGGCAACAATCTCGGCTTTAGTTTGTAAGCTTGTTTTTTTTTCTTTTTGTAAATTTGTTAAAACATACTATACTATCTAAAATATGTACTATTTTATTTAAGGTATGCGAAATGCAAAACGAACACTTGTCACATTTCTCGCATTCTCATAAAGTTATTATGTTATGGTCAAAGTTTTATAGAAATTGTTCGTCTTCCATTGCGCATATCTACTATTTAATCTCACTTGTAATATTTTGTATTTGTTCTACGTTCTTTGGTTTCAAAACAATGCTCTAACCCCATACCATTCAACTACAACAACACACTCATTGTTTGTTTTTGCACACACACATGCATATATGTATATTGATATTACAGTACAACTTTGATATATATTGTAACCTGAATCAGTAACCGAAAACGTAGAAATGAAATGAATATCTTGACAAAATATGAAATTTAAGAGATTAGATCGTACTGATAAGCATAGACATTATTGAGAGAATATTGTTGATAGTCCAAAGACGATGACTGATAAGTTCAGTACATTGAACCGCTTTATTTATTTTTTTAACCCTTTCATTTATCTTTTTTACTCAATTGTGAAACTAATTCTTGGGTTTTTTCACCTTTAAAAATTATACATTATTTTACACTGTAAAAAATAATATAAGAGAAAAGAGCTGTGCCATATATTCTATTAGTTATAAAAAATTTATTTAAATTATTTCTATTAAATTAACAATTAAGTATATGATCTAATATTAAAAGAACTAACTTCATAAAATTTGTGTGCTTACGATACTGAGAAAGTTTGTTGATACTGTGATAACTTCTGTGATAATTGAAAACCTATTGTACTAGCTTTACAATATCAAAGTTGGACTGTCGCATATATGTACATGTACGATAAGTGTTATTCTCCCCAATTAAAATTCTAGATAGTACTAACTTCCTCACTAAAACTGATAAGTACTTCTGTAATCTTTCTTTTCCAAAAAGAATATTTACTAATAATATTGTGTTTTGTTTATATTATTATATTATCATGTTTACATATACACAAACACACATACACATACAGCAAGCATATGAATATTATAACTATTAGCCATACATATCTGTATGATTATATATCTTTCCACATAAATATACCTTAAATCATATCACTTAGGCATATTGTATTCTCTATAAACTATAGTTCCCAGAGACTAACCATGCACGAATCTCATTCAGTTCCATTTATTATTGACAATCTATTAAAGCTACACTGTTACAACAAAACTGAAAATTGTTGCTGTTTTATTTATTACAAGAATATTATATTTCCTATCTACATAATACACCCACAAATACAAACACACACACATACATATACATTTATACATTTATTTCCCCCCTAAGTAAGTACATATGTATCTGCCTACTAGAGAATCCCATAAATGTTTTGTTTCGTTTGGTTTTATCATTAGTACTCTTTTTATTCTAATTTTTTGAGCATGTTGGCTTGTTGGTTGTTTTGCTTTCTGTTCTGGAACGCGGGCGCGGCTTTAAAGTACGAGTAACTTTAACATGGTTAAAACCCGCAACTTTTTAAAAACGCAAACGTTTCCATTTCCCTCTTGTATAACTTGCAGCTAAATGATTAAAACAAAACAGTTTGAATAACTAAGCCATATAAACAGCAAACAGTAAGTTTCAAGTTCGCCAAGTTTCCCTGAGCTCTGAGGGCAACAGCCGCAACCGCAACATGCTGAACTCCAATGCCAATCATTCTGGCAACAGCCGGCGGCCGTTTTCACGTAATTCCTCATCGGTTCGTTCCCATCGTGGCCGTATGCTCTACTCCCCGCATCCTCACGGGCAACAGCAGCAGCAACAACAACAACAGCAGCGGAACAACAACAACAACGGCCTTGTACCGGGTCATAGTCCCTGGTGCAATGTCAATCTCAATCGCCACAATAATGACAACGGCAACAACAACAACAACAATGCCAATAAAGATGCAATCGATGGCAGAAATTTAAATTGGTAAGAGCTGAGCTGTCTTTGGTATTTTCAAAGAGAAACAAAAAGCAGCCGAAAACAAAAAAAGAAACGTACAAATACAAATTACGTTAGATTTAAGTGACATAAAAGCGAATTTGAAGTACCCTACCAAAACCCAGAGACCCAAATCCCGCCGTAATCCTACACCGAACTTTGCCTCGATCTGCCATAATATATAACAACAACATCCTTGTAACTCGTTCCAATGCTCCCCACGACAAACTATAGAACAGTTTTATCTACTTTCTATCTTATCTGTCTCTCAATCAATATCTATCTATCTCGTAACTACACCTCAAAAGAATGATAATCGCTTTTAGGTTAAAGGGAGAATTTTGTAATTAATCGCGTCAATTTGAAAAGGATATGAAAAACAAAACGCAGCCAAAACTTTTAATTGGCCCCTTAACCGTTGAATTTTCGAAGCACTCAAACTTGCATCAGCATCAAAGCAGTTGCATTCTGCAGCTGGCAATCTCTTTAGAGCGAGCTTTTCTTCTCTTACACTTTCTGCCTCTTCGGATAATTATGAACATTCACAGTGTGGTTGCAGCTGCTTTGATGTTTACATTTTATATTCGTTTTCATTTGTAATTTTCGTTCTCTTTCATATTGTACATTATTTTTATGTTTGTTCTTGTCAATTGGCACATATGTATACCTTTACCTACTAATTATCGTTGTATCTATTATCTTTGCATTTACATTACATGAATACTTATTGAAAAATAATAAAACACAAATTTCTTTTTGCTCCAAAAATACATTGCTAAATGTATTGTATGTAAATTTTCAAAACGCTTCAATTACAAACATGTATGTATGTATACATAAAAGGCGAAAGTCCGTAGTAGATATTTACATCTAACAGAAATCAATTATCAGAATTTCTTAATTTTTAACCATAATAACTTTAAAGTTCCAAAAAAAAAAAAAAAAAAACTAAATTCTAAACCAATGAAATGCATGAAGAGCACTTGAAAATGGCGATCAAACTTTATACGTAGCAAATGTCCTAAGTTTTTGTAGTTGTTTTTTGTCTAAAAGCTTCTTAATTTACATACTTACTAAGTACTACTACATACATACTACTCGTACATATGTAAAGCGCGCTTAACGGATTTACCAAGCATGCCCATCATCAAACAACATTCTCAAATTGACCAGCCTATGTTTTGAAGATGGCCAAATTTGTTGCCCCGCTGGATTCAATGGCGAAAATCTAGCCAATCTCAAATCTGTGTATTCGTACTTGTAGATGGTAAAAAAAATTCTCGTACTCTTACAATTGCAATTGCATAAACCTTTTTTGCTTTGTTTAAAATAGTTTAATGCTACGTGTGTATGTAATTCTATTGTATACTTTTAACGGTTTTGGTTATAAATATTCAATCATTTGAAGAACCTTTGCAGAGCTACACGTATTGAAGCCATATGAACCAATCATTATTTTCGCTATTGACAACTTGTGGAAATTAATTGCTGTGATATAAAAGTAAGCCGACTTTGTTTATAAAATTAAACATCTTTATTTTTTTTTACAAATAAATCTTATATTTAATATAATCTCCGATCGACAAAATTGGCTTATGCCAACGCTTCTCCAATCCTCGAAACTTTCAGAACTCTTTTTTTTTTTTGGTAAAAGCCTTAAGAACGTTTGTCGATTTTTCTTTCCTCAATCATGAGGAAACGGTGTTTACGGAGCGACCTCTTGAATTTCTTATAGAGCCAGTTTTTGGCTTAAAAACACCTGCAATCGAATAACTCGAAGAATTCACTTTTGGTTGTTTCTGAAAGATGCAATTGTATAACATTCATTTTTACAGTGAGTCAATTAATTAATTTGACTAAGAATTCCTCATTTGTATATCCTTTTTTGTATTTGTTCCAAGAACCCTAACAATCTATTACCAAACAAGCCAAAGTTAATAAATAAAATAATATTCAACAAAAGGGTTAAATTTCAAAGTCTCCTTACATTTTGATCACAGTATGTAAATTTAAATAAATATTACAATTATGATACATGTGTACAATTTATTCACATCTACACTAAGTGACCAGTGTCATTTAACCATTTGCTAATACTACAAAAAAACATTTCAACACAATAGGTGGATTTTTATCCGTTCGCAATGCAGCACGAATAGTTTGCAGAATCGAGAAATAGGGGACTCCACAGCCAAAGTGCTTTTCATGCATATTTTCATATGAAGCTAATGCTCTACTAGTGATAAATTGATAATAACATTTGCACTGCATATTCAGTCGAATTGTGTTAGTTCCACTTGAAACTCAAACTTACTCTACTGTGAGTAACACGAACTAGATTTTCGAGTCCGTTAATGTATAAATGATAAAGCTCTTTTGGGCTGCTCTTTGAATTTTATTGTTTAAATTTATATATATATTTATCAATCTGTTTCTTTATTTTTTTCGCATTGTTTTGCTTCACATTTATGCTACATAAACTTAAAAAAAAAAAAACGAATCAAATAAACCAAATAATGCGATGTTAATCCATGTGAAAATAATGCAACCGTCAAAGTGCAAGCCAAGTATAAAATTTAGTTACAAAATTTCCTCTTTATCCAAACCGTACAGTAAAAACTTAGTTGTAATTTTTTCGATTTAACATTTAATGAATGATAATGCATTTTAGTTGAGTTTATTGATTATTATTCAATTGACATACATTTATAGATAGATTGGTGTATTTGTATTTTCGCTTAACTGCATTCTTGGTGCCGGAATTTATTCTAAAATAAAAAAATCTTGACAACAAAATAAAAAAATTTATGCCTAATGATCAAGAAACTCAGCTTAATGTTTTACTTATTTATTTGCATTATGCACACTGCGGCTTAGAATGTTTAATAAACAGTTTTAATGTACCTAACTAGAAATTCCAAAATGATAAAAAAAAAACAAAAAAAGAAAGCTTCTAAATATAAGTTCAACTCTTTACATATAGTAAATGCGTTCCTATATTTCCGAATATTTCTGTTTTGTTATCATAAATATTTTTAATACTAAAATTCAATATAGTGCATAGTATGTACATATATGTGTGCTTGAAGTAATGGCAATCATAATCTAAGCAAATCCAAATACAGTTAGTCAAGTAATTGTTTTGACAATGATATATATTTATATATTTTATTTTTACGTTGAAAATGTTGTTTCTTTCGCTTGGAAAAAGAAAGTCTGTCGAAATAAACACTTTACTAGCTGTATACATTTTTTGAACTTTGTCACACTCTTGAAATTTTAAATAGTAACCTACTTAGTATATGATTTGTCCTATTTGGTTTAGACACCACTGTTAAACGTTAACGTTTTTTGGCGCTTTGACACGCCCACCAACTGATTCCAACGTTTGTGTATATACATATATATGTATGTATGTTTCTATATATTATAATATGATGTATCCCAGCTTGATCACTTCATCGATCTGTCACGCAAAAATATTATCAAAGCTTTGTATTCGCATGCTGTTGAGCTTACGTTTAACGTTAGCGATTACGTCGTGCGTTGCGTGGTAAAGCTGATTCTTCAGAGCGCAACATTCACATGCTCAGGTCCGGTATTGACAAGCTTTAAAGTGCATTCTCCTATTTAAATAACGGTTTACGTTTTTGCGTTCTCTTTTGTATATTTTTGAGCATGTCCAGCACTTTCTATCTCTCTCTCTTTCTATTAATTTACTACATATATCTCTCTATTTCTCATGTTTAGCTAGTGAACGCGTTACGTTACAAAAAGTGTCCATAAAACAGAGATACTCGCATTTGTTGATAAATCCTTTTTTTTTGTTTGTTTTGTAAGCGTAGTGTGCATTAAAGCGAAAGCCAAACAAATAAATAAATAAAATAGCAAACTAACAACAATTTCTATTTAAAATGCATAAGTACAACAAAAGCAATAAGATCAAAAACAAAAAATATTATGTGCAAAATTAGTACGTATTTGTTTCTACTAAATGCATATTGTATATGTGTGTATATGTAGTCAAAATAGTTCATAATAATAATAATAACAGCAACAGCAAAAACCAAATCCAAAAAAAAAAACAATGAAATTAAGTAATAGCAACCAAAAATGTTCGCTACATATACACGCATTGCCATTATATTATTATATACTATATATGTGTGTATATATTGATATTATATAATTATATATATATATCTATATTAAACTAATAATCTAATTATTGCATTTTGCCATTTACATATATATTATTTTTATCTTTTTCGTTTTTCTTTCTTCTTCATATACAAAATAAAAAAAAAACCGAAAAAACTGCAAAATAAAAAAACTATATAAATAACGTATATGTGTGGCTACCACTCTGCATATATACACTACTACTACTACTACCTACTACCTGTACATGTATATGCATACAAAATAACTATATATGGGTTGTGTTTATACTACCACCACACTGCTACTGCATTGATTTGATTGAACAATTTTCAAATGTATCTCGTAAACCGAATATATATTTATACGTATATATTATATGTATTACATATTATCTAAAAACCAAAAAAAAAAAAAAAACGCAAATGCAATCCTAAATCGAAAATCCAGCGATGTACAAACAAGTAATTCTAGCGGAACTTGTATTTATAATAACAATAGCAAAACGCATCATCACAACAACAGCCTTAACCTTAATCACAGTCAAGAAGTCCACAGTCATCATTATCCACAAGTCCATTCCCATTCACAGTATAACAGTAACATTAACAGTAACAATAACAGTAACATTAACACTAACATTAACATTAACATTAACAGTAACAGTAACAATAGGTATCATCATCATCCAATCACAAACATTGCACACATCAACAATTGCAATGATAGCATTAGTAGTAATTTGAGTAATATGCGTACATCACAACAACATCACAATGAAAACCACAATCCCAATGCCAATTCGAATTCGAGTTCGAATCACAGTCACAGCTATCACAGCTATTATGATATTTGTCACAGTGCGCCATCTTCGCCAGCTTTTGGTTCCATGTCCGTGTCCGTTGTCAGAGTGAATCCAGCACGCTTATGTTTAACTGTTGCCACCCCCTCCTCGCAGCAGCGCCGATCCCCCCTCGTAGTGTCCTTTCCTACCAATCACAACAACAACCAGAACAACCTACATTATTACAGCCAATACCAAAGTTACAATCATAATCATCAATATCACAGCACCCATCATAACCAAAACTACCATCACCAACACCAACAACCACAGCAATTGCTACAACAACAACAACAACCGACTAATCGCCAATCCCTCCCGCTAACACGTACGAATTCAAATTCAACAACCGCAACAACTTTAAATTCAACCAATACAACAACAAATAGTAACCCTACTGATGTTGTGAATGTAAATTCTTGTACCGATATAATTCCTCATGGGTCGACTGTGCCACAACCTCAACACCAACAACTACAACAACAACAACACCAACAACAAATGTGTTCACAACGACAACAACAACAACAACAACGACGATCTCAAAATCATCAATTGTCGCCGTCGCTTCTTATGATAAACTACAACCAAATGACTGATTTTCATATTAACAATGCATCCAATGCACCTATCAATAGCCATAACCAGTGCCCCACTGGCCCCCAGCAGGGACCGAGTCACGGACACCACAATCAGCGTAGCTACAACAACAACAACAACAACAATCGCGGCAACAACACCATTAACAGTGCAAATGGCAACGGAATTGGAAATGGTAACCCTAATGGCAACCCTACGGATTATATGAATTACCGTCGAGCCTGTCAACACCACAATAATAACAACAACAACAATGGCAACAACAATAACAGTACAGGCAACGGCCACAACAACAACCGTCGTCACAATGGCAGCTACGATAGGAATTCCAACAATAATGTGAGTAACAAGTCAGTTCATTATTCAAATACCCTATAAAAATATCCTTTTACCAGTGCTGTCAACTTTTTAGGGGAAAATAGCTGTTTCTGGTAAAGAAGCATCAAACAAAAAGCTAACATTGCGAAATATGTATTTATAAAACTTCCAATAAAACTTCTACAGAAATAATATTAACAGCAAAACATAGCTAAAAATATGTTTATTTAAAATATTCAGATTTAATTTTTTTAAATAGTTAAAACTAGCTGTATAATAGCTAAATAGGCAACAGTGGTCAACACTGCTGCAGGAATTTGACCGTTAAAAAGCTACATTTGCAAAACGTAATATAAAGAAAGTAGCTTATAATAAAATAAAAAATGATTAAAAAAAGCGTAAGCAGCAATGCAGCCAAGTCAAAACAAATTTTTGATTTAAAAAGTTTGCTTGAATTTAAAAAAGAATATTGTATATTTCTGAATGCATAGCTACATACATAGTTATTTTATTGTAACTCTTGCAGCATTTTGGCAACGGCAGCTCGGAACAAGGTCTAGATCATAGATCTGATGGCGGCTATAATTTTACGCGCAATGGAGGAGGCGGATATGGTCGAAATGGATCCCATTATCAGCACATGGGCAATGGCTATAGCAACAACAATGGTGCATCCACATCCTCTGGTGGCCCGGGCTTAATGGGTGACATGCCCTCGGGCTCTGGGTTATCGGGTTCGACACTCTCGCTAAACAATGGACCCGGTCCCAACGGTCTCAACTCGGACAGTCCATCGCGCAAGCGTCGCCGCATTTCCGGAAGACCCAGCCAATCACCGCCCGCCATTTGGGAACCAAGACGCTCACAGCGTGTCATGGTAAGTTGAACAGACAGTAGTGAAAACCCAAAGTGTCATTCAATTTCAATCTATTATACGTTTAAGATGCAACAGGGAAGTCCACCGCTGCGTCGACCACGCCTACGTGATGTGGCCACATCCACACAGCAGCAGCATCAGCACCAGCAATATGCAGCTCAGCAACACCACTCGCAGCAGCAGCAACAACAACAACAACAACAGCAGCAGCAGCAACAGCCGCCCAGCTATCATCAAATGCATCACCATCAGCCACAGCCGCATTTTGTGTCGCAGCAACAGCAGGGTCCACATCCCCATGCCCATGCCCATCGATCGCCCTGGGATTTGACAGGCAATGGCTCGGCTGTGGGCAATGCCGGCGGCAACGGTGGCGGCCCGTCGTCCAGCAGCACAGTTGGTGCCTTGCTGCAGCAGGTGCAGGCGCCGCCACAAGCGCCAACTCATCAGCAGACCGTGGCTGCAGGACCACCGCCACCTCCACCCACCTCTCTAATGGTTGATCTAAATCTCAACCAGGTGCCAGTTAGTCTGGCTTTGCGTCACGAACCCATTTGGGCCTCCTTCTGCACGTATCCAACACACGTATCTTTGCCAGCTCAGGCGCGTCTGGCACCTTGTCATCTGCACGGCATCTACACGCAACCCTTGTCGGCGGCACCCGCCGGCTTGGCGGCCGCACCGCTCCAGGTGGCCCAAGTGCCCACACCAACGCAGGTGGCGGCAGCTGCTGCCGCGGCACAGCACATGATACAGCAGGCAACAATCACAGCACAGCAGCAGCAACGTGACGTGGCCGCATTTGCGGTAGCCAATTTAACACTGGAACCGCCGACACATCACTTGGATGGCCATCAGGCAGCCGCTGCAGCAGCGGCGGCAGCAGCAGCAGCTGCAGCTACAGCGCCAGTGGGCGCCCAAGCACCTCATCCACATCCTCATTCACACGCACATCCGCATCCACATCCACATCCGCATCAGCTGCCGGCGAGTCATATACACATCGCTTCGATGAGTGCCGCCGCAGCGGCAGCGACACAGCATCTACATTCCACGGCGGCAGCAGCGGCAGCTGCCGCACACGTGACCCAGATGTCGGCTGCACCACAGCAGATCATCATATCGTCGGAACGACGCACATTCCCGCCACATAGGCGCATACCGCGCTTCTGGCCGGCAAATCATGGACCTCATCGGCATGTGCTGCCGCCGCAATCGCTGGCCGCTCATCAGGCACCAGTGCAGATCCAAACCACCGCTGGCATCATCAATCCGGGCTTTTTGCTTAATTTCCTGTAAGTCAGACGACCTGGTATTGATTGTATTGTCCTGCTTCCTATCATAAACAATCTCTTCCTCTCCATCTGTTGTAGTGCCATGTTCCCGCTTTCGCCCTACAATCAACACGATCTTAACTCCGCGGACACCAATGAGACGGAGAACTATGAGGCGCTTCTCAGCCTGGCTGAGCGTCTGGGCGAGGCCAAACCGCGCGGCCTTACCCGCAATGAAATTGATCAACTACCAAGCTACAAGTACAATCCGGAAGCGCACAATGGTATACAATGCATCATCTGTTCCACTTCTGTGTTAGTTTTAACCCATGTCTTCCTCTTGCCAGGCGATCAATCTTCCTGCGTCGTCTGCATGTGCGACTTCGAATTGCGCCAACTCCTGCGCGTTTTGCCCTGCTCCCATGAATTCCATGCCAAATGTGTGGACAAATGGCTGCGCGTAAGTGAAACTATAATATTATGTTTAAGGCATATACGGGTTTATTCTTCAGAATTATAAATATGGCACAGTAAAGTATTCATCTTTATTAAAAGCATATAGGCATCTAGACTTCTATGAACAGAGATAAAAAATAATCAGTGCAGAGTCACATATCATATTTATTTTTTTTAATTTTTTTTTTTTCTGATAAGGTATCCTTTTTTGATAGTGCACATTCTCTTTAAATATAATTATAAGAAATTATTTCACTTATTTTCATCAAGATCGAAATTATAATACGATAGTTGCGGATGAATTTTTAACAGGGATTAAGACCGCAAACTTTATCCGGTATTAACCGATTAATATTGGTAACCGTAACTGAAACCCTAATCGAAACCGAAATAACCTATAAGTAATCGATTTATCATAGTTTTCTCAACTATATTTTGATTTTAAATTTATATATTGCTATTAAAGTTTAATAATTATACAGATCTTTTTATTGTAATAAAAATTTTTTTTTTAGTTATTAACACTTTTTTAATATTTTTACGAATATTTTTCGAACTTAAATCTTACCGGTATCTTAAAAGCTAAACAAACAAAAAACCAGTAAACGCTGCACACCGAAGATAATTAAATAATTTTCATAATAATAGCTATTAATTAATATTTTCATGTTATTTCAGTCTAATGCAATAAAAAAAAAACATTTGTAAATAATAAGACATATATTTAAATTTTGTAAGGAGTAATTTTACTTTGAATAATTTCCATAATAATAGTTATTATTTAACGTTTTATCCATGTTATTTCAGTCCAATCGCACATGCCCCATTTGCCGTGGCAATGCCTCGGATTACTTTGACAGCGCCGATCATCAGCAGGTACAAGCGCAGGCACAGGCGGCTACGCAGACGCAGGGAGTTGCCACCACAGCTGGTACAAGCAGCAGTATTGTTGGCAATAGTGCCACTGCCACTGTCAACACTGTCAATCCGGCGGTGGCAGCCACAGTGCCTGTTACAGGCGCCACTCAGCAGCAGAGTCAGGCAGCTTAAAGTGTTTGGCAACAAGCAATATCAACAATTATAGCAACAACAAAAACACAAACACTAGCTTTTGCCACAACGTCCAGAAGTACCCAGGATTGGAGCACCTATACATATAAACACACACACACACACACACACACACACACACACACATACAGAGTTTGCCTACATGAATAATTGATATAACGCGCAACGAATCCAACTGCCAAAATAGCTTCCCTTTTAACCAGGCCACTTCAATAGCTTGTTGTAGAATTTAATTAGGCGGTAGTTGTATGTAAGTAATGGTAACAGTAACAGTAAAAGTAATAGTAACGGTAACGGTAACAAACAATATCGTAACGATTAACTTGTAATCATAATCAAATATTCATACCACCAAGATTTCATATATTAAGTGTGCTAAAAATGAATGAGCAAAAAAACGAAACAAAAAAAAAACGTTAAAATTATCACTGTTGTTTTTTTAAGCCGTTCTGTGCAAAAGAGTCATTAAAATCAATTGTTGAACACATTGTGAGCACAACTGCCGCCTGTGCTTCTAGTTTCCTTGCATTACATGTAACAACTCCATAAAGAAACATAATGAGTGCATACTAAGTATATATGTACAAACATACCTATACTAAATGGTGTATTTTAAAATGTTGCTGTCCACACACACACATGCATACTACATACATATTATTAACGCTATATATGCAAATGAATAGAAAAAACAAAAAAATGAAAAAGAAATATCAAATATATTTGTACTTGTTTATGCTTTACGTTTTCTTATATATACATACATACACACACATATATATATATATAATATTTGCATTTCATTTTAATTTTTATACTTAACAAAATGTGTATATTATACGAGCTGAACCCACTGAAGAAGTTTTTCTTCTTTTGCACTAAGCAAACAAAACAAAAACAAACAAGAAAAAAATGGAAAATAATAATATGTACTAAAAGTGAATATCAAACTCTTTTCTATTTTGCGTTTCAACTGTTTAAACATTTTTAATTACTATACATAACTACATATATAATGAAAGCAACTAACTTTGAAACATATAAGCAATCTTTGAAATCGACTTAAACCACAAAACAAATGGGAATCGTATAGGAACAACCTACTACACACACACATACATACATCATGATATAAATTTAGTATAATACATACTACATAGTACATATGTACACACATAGATACATACAAACATACATACATAATATGTATGCTTATTGGTGGGCTTATTTAACTGTATTGTCGTAGAGGTGTGCGTTATTATGAAATTGCTAAAAAAAACTTGTATGTTTATCGTACATAAGTACACAACCAGCATTAACCAATATAGTGTGTCATATTCTTATATATTTACCCGGACACAAGATGCAACTCTTGATTAAGGGCTGGGTAGCTCCGGTAGCTCCAGTTCCGTAGTTTTATGCCTTTTCAATACAGTATGTAACGTGTTTATCGTGCTCTACTTAGACACACACACACACACACATACACACATCTAAAACCTCCTTGAATTTGAATCAATGTGACTTGTCTATTAAAAGTAGCACGCTGGCCGAGCATCAGATGCATATATATACATACATACATATATACATACACATATATATATATATATATACATATATCGATCTATATAGAGTTTTCTTCTATTATTATGGTGTATGCACTTAACTAGCCTATAAATCCGTACGTTTTTAACAATATACATTAAAATTAACAATAACTATGATAAACAATGACAAGTAACGTGTTAATATGTACGAATATACTTACAAACTTCAACAAAAACAAGTAAATTGAAATGATTCCTGCCCTCCATTCGTATCAAACCATTAAAACTAACTCAAAAAACAAAAGAAAAGTTTTTTATAGCATATATAGCATTGATTTTTTTGTAAAATGCATATATATATATATATTGAGCATAAATGCATACAATTATAAAATAAACTAAAATAGAGTAGCATTTTCAAAAAGTACATAATATCTACTATCACATGAGCCTAGAAGATGAGTTGCTTTTAGTGAGAACTTTTCCTGTATTGTGAGATAAATCTTTTAACTTCTACACAGCTCTACATTTTCCGGTACCCACCCAAAAAAAAGGTTTGCATTGCTATTGGGTCCGCTAAGCGGCTGACTTTAACAAGTATTCAAAAACAAGATGAAGAAGAACAACAACGATGAGCACGTTCTGATTGCCCAAATAACTACAATAATGTTTTCAATTCTTATTAAATGCTATGCATAAAGTGAAGAAATATAAATTCTTGATACCTAGTATATAATTATACATATATATATATACATATATGTATGTAAAATGTGTGTGTATTTATTTTTAATCTACATAAATGTAAATGGTATTTCCAAAAGACCATTATAAAGGTGTTGTGCTTTTCTAGAATTTTATTAGTAGAAGAAAATGTTTATTTTTTGTCACAATAAATACAAAAACTAAAATAATAAAACGTTATAATGCATAAAACAAAATGGTAAAAGCAAAAAATAAATTTAAAAAATATATATATATACATATATACATGGATATGAATTGAATACCTTTTATACGTGCACTGACATACTTACCTACAAGTATATAAATATATACATATATATATTTACAAAAAAAATTCAATCAACCAACTAAGAAGCAAACAGCTAATTAAACAGTTTCAAAATTATTTCTTTATAAAAATAATTTCAGTTTATCTTTTCCTCCTCCTTTGGTTTATTGCCACATTTTTCTGAACATCTCAATAATAAGGTCATGAATAAATGTGCCTAGTTTTTCTAACTTTTAATGGTATATAATTTCAAACACTTAAAAAGTCAAATGCTTATCATAAAGTGTAAAAAAAAAATAATAATATAAAGTTTTGCTGTGATTCGTGATGTAGATGTACGTTATATATATTTAATTATATAAAATGCAATAAAATTTCAAGCATATAAAAGCATAATTATTCCAAATTATTACAAAAACAAAAAAAAAATCAAAACATTTACGCATGACAAATTTTCAAACAATATGTACGTCATACTCTAACATCATTATTGTCTAGAATTGTGCAATTTTAAATGTGACTCTTATTTTACATTTTTGTAGACACAAACAGAGACACTCTTCTAGTAATTGTAAAATCAGTTAACCATAGTCTTAAACAAATCTTTTTCAATGACATTATAATGGTGAGCGGGCGTTTTTAATGTTTATTGCAATAATTTCAGTTTTCGTTTTTGTATTAACTCGCAAAATTTCAATAAAATTTGATGAACGTAAAATATAAAAAGATATTGTGTTTTATTGTTATTAAAAGTTTAGTGATTGTAAAGTTGGATTTCAACGTACATCAAATTTGCTTTGTCTCTTAAACACTGATGCCAATTTTGCTACTTAATGGCTAGTTCTGACGTTTTTCAGAGTTCGTTTCCTAGAAAATTTTCGAAATTGAAAATCTGTCTAATATGCGAGCCAATATGAACACTTCACTAAAACACAATTGCCTATCGGCAAATTTGACTTTATTCCCTATCATAATGTAGGGGATAGGTTTATTATTAAAGTTCCCGCCATTTAATTTCGAAATTTAATTTATTCATCTTATTGAAATTGAACAAAAACGAGCTTTGGTGCGGCTTCTTAAGAGCCAAAGAGCTGCCAGCCTGCGAAATTTTCAGATCTGCCAACATGTACCCTTTTGGATACAATGTAAAAATTTTATTTTTTTAACATTTCTAAATTTTGAAGCTATAACTTTTTAAATTTTTGCAGAGTTTTTGTTAGTAATTTGTGCGGTTTTTGATATTTTTTTTAGAATTAAATTTGTAACTTTTCTCCCCTTGGGGTGACGAGCTTCAAACCTTCATTAACATATTTTCCTTAATTTTATCTAATTTCAATCTTTAAAGTTTGATCAAATTAATTATTTATTAAATTTTTATAGCATATTGAATTTTGAGCTACTTAAAATTTACCATTTACCAGTGTGGCCGCACGTGACCAATAGCGTTCTTAATAATACTGATTCAGTATTTTTTATCGACTATGTACTCCTCATTATCAATTTACTCCTCACGCATCTGTAATCGCGCGCAGCTTAATTTTTTTAAACGTTTTTTATAATTTGTTGGGGGGATGATGCTAAAATGTTGACTAGTATTTTAGCTATTTTGCGTTTTAATTTCAGCTATTTTCGGATGTTCTCCAGCGAGAAACAGCTAATTTTGCCTTTTAAAAGTTGGCAACAGTGCTCTTAAATCAAAGCAATCGGTTGCGACTTTTAATTATTCATGATATAATCAATGCAAATCAATATCAAGCTTTGATAAGCCAATATTAACAATACAAGATTTTGTTTAATCTGTATGAATTCGAAGATAAAAAAATGGCAAGGATTTTTGGGTTATCGGTGACTTAACTGCTGTTAACAAACGAAACAGCTGATGACTGCTGTTAGTTAAAAGCTAACATCGATTGGAAATGTTATTCGATTTAATATGCTAATCGATTGTCTTCTCAATCGGGAACAGCTGACGTTTACAGTTTGTTAACAGCGTCGGCGGCGTGTGAATGCAAGGCGGATGAATTATTTTTTAATTATAAACACGAGCACATAAATAATTAAAAAGAAAATGCATTTGTGCAAGCGGAAAGCAAAGCGAAAATATGGCCTGTAAATTATATCATAAATGTGAAAGTATTGACCACGCGTCTGTGGCAAAAGCAAAGTGAAAAGGAGTGTGAGTGGGAGAAAAATCAATTGTAAAAGAAAAATTGCATTTCGCTGCCAGCCCCGAATCGGAAAATATAAGTGTAGTCGTAGTAGTGGAATATATAAAGTAGTTCGTGTGTTTGTGTTGTGCGCGAGTTTAGTGGGGTGCATGTGAAGAAGACAAGAAGAAGCAGCAGCTGCAGAAATAGCAAAAGGAGACAGCGACCGACGACAGCCAAAGCGGCCAGCGTAATAAAGCGTAGAAAAAATGAGTTCAAGTTGTGAAAGGTGTGTGCCGTTACACTCTATACCAGCACTGGAAACAATAACAACAAACACAGCAAACTAAGCAAAATTTTGAAATGTGTATACAATTTGTTAAGAAAAAAACCATCAACTAAAATAGCAACAACAAAAACAACAACAAGGCGCATTGTAATTTGTTTTGCTTAAGAGATTGCGTTGAAACAGAGCATACGACTGTCTGATTGTATGTGTGTGTGTGTGGGGGGGCGGGAAGTGCGAAAATTTGTAAGCAATGCAATTGAGTAGAGAGAGTGGAGCAGGAGCCCCTCCCCTTTAAGGCGAGCCCCATGAAGACAACGCAACTCGCAGCTGTCTATGTATGTGCGTGTGTGTGAGTGAGCGCCGTATGCGTGAGTGTGTGCGTATGGGTTGTATTGCTCCTGTTCCTGTTTAATGCATTTAAATCTATAGCTTAATTAAATTCTAGTTGGCTCGCAAATTTATGCATTTTGGTGTTTTTGCAACTGTCTGCAAAATCGATTTTCTTCCAAGGCGCGGCAACAAGCGTCGTTTTTGTTTGGCCCCTGCGACCCTTCATATACTCATACGAAAATAGAGAGAGAGCGAGAGAACGAGAGAACGCGCCCGTTCTCTGGATGTGGCATGCGTACATACATATGGATGAGCGCGTGTGTGTGTAAGGACAGCGTTCTGAACTGCAACTTCAAATAAGGAAAAACCGGAAAATGTTTGACAAATATATTCAAATATATATATGTATGTGTATGTGTGTGTGTGTGTTAAGAGAAAAGCCCAAAACATGCAATTAATGGGGGAAAACCAACTACTCACACAAATCCATACATACATACATACCTAAGGAGGGCGACAACTCACGCACTAGGCAATTTGGGTGGTATTTTTGTATTTTTGTGGGTGGTATTTTTTTTTGGGCGTTTTTTTTTTTGCAGCTTTTTGGCTGTGTGGTTGTGCATTAATGAATGAATGAAACATTGAATGAAATTCGTTTGCTTGTGCGCCAATTCTTTAAGTTCTTTAAGCTAATGCTGTGTCTGTTGTTGTTGTTGTTGCTGTTATTGTATTGTTGTTGTTGTTGTTTTTGCTGTTTTTTCTTGGTGCTCCCACAAAATGTGTTGTTGGGTGTAGTTTTGTACAGTGCGTGTGCTGCATTCCAAAGATGCCTTTTAACTTTAAAATAGCAGCACTCGCATCTAGCATTTTAATATCTTTATTTATGTTGAGTTCTCTTAGTCTTTCTCTATTGCTGACTATATATCTCTCTCATTTGACTTACAGAATAGAATGGGTGGAAATTATCGAGCCGCGCACCAAGGAGCATATGTACGCCAATCTAACAACTGGCGAGTGCGTCTGGGATCCACCCGAAGTAAGTTTGAACAGTTTTCGATATTAAAATAAACTATTTATTTACTCAGCCATATGCATATTATGCACACATACAGTTAGTCAACAAAGTGGTTTGACCAAATCAAAAGTTTACAAAATTTCTTTTGCTAATCTTAAATATTTTGCAGTGATTTTTAAGATAAAAATAATCATTTTTCATAGCATATAATTATTTAAAAACAAATAAATGAATTGTTATTTTTTTAAAACACTCTTGATTAACAGTATATTAACACTCGAACGTTAATTTCCAAATGTCGCAATTGATAATATAAAGGCTAATGAACCTATTCGATTCATCGTGTTTATTATACCCTTTGTAGGGTACATACAGTTCGTTAAGTAATAATATTGACAAAAACAAAAAATATCATTCAGCAAATCAAGAAACGGTCTTAAAATAAAAATCATATATGGATTCATTTTTTTTTTAATATATTTTTTTAATGGTTGATTTTTTCTTACTCCATGAAGCATAAAAATCATTAATAAACTAAAAAAAATAAGAAAAAAAATGTTATATTTTTGAAATAAAATATTTAAATCTGTCAAAGGAAAACAAATTGCATTTTATTATAATTCGTAAAAATAGAAGAACCCAACATATATCATAAACGAATATAAAAAACAAGATACAGAATTGTATATTGTTTTTTAGAGCATAATAAAATATGTAAATTTTTGTCTTTGTCAAAGCAATTACACGACTAGCTGGTCAATTGTTATACACGTATGATCACAAATATCAACAAAAGTTATTAAGGGCTTGTATAAAATATATTAAAATTTTTAAAGATATCAAATTTCTAGTTTAATCGGACTTCTATATGTATTATAATTTAATAGTTCCAACAAACCATTTGATTTGCAACTGCAACTTTAAGAATGCTTGTCGAATCGTAATAATTAATAATTCAACAAGGGTATTTAACATTCGGCATTGAAGTACTTAGTGTTGTCTTCTGCCTAATTGACATGGGTCACTTGTTTTGCAAATTTTACAACAAAATATACAACATGTCTACATACGAATATATGGCAAATTGTTTGACCCAGTTCATCAATGGCGTGAACAATGTTAATTAATTGTATTAAAAAAAATTGTGGAATTTTTGCGTAACATTTGTTAGGCTTGTCATAGGGCATGGGTCTATAAAATAGATTAATGGCAAATATAAATACGTTAATTAATACGTTAATTTATAAATAGCATTCAATTTTCATTAAATGAAACTTACAAATGGGCAATAAATGTTGTTAATTGAAAGTACGAGTATTTATGTATAGATTAATCAATAACATTGTCATGCATTTCTGCAATGGGATTTTTAAAAATGCTGACTTGCCTTAATCTAAAAAAAACTTTAAAAATCTGCTTAAAATCTGGACAAAAGTAAAATAGAGTGCTCTAAATAATTTCCATGTTTTTCCTATAAACACAACTTTTGCTTTCTGAGCAAATATGTTTGTATGTAAGTACATTTATATACATGAGACTGCTGCCAGTTGTGTGCACAGTTCCTTTGACTGTTTTGTCCATTCTCCTCGTCGCATGTGGCATGTTGGGCTAATGCGGCAAGACCAAAAGGTGTCGCAGACTAATAACTTTTGACGCCTTAACGACTGGCTAGGAAAAGCTCAAAGACAAACAGAGTCAACGCCAGCTCACGCTGCATCCTAACAAAAGCTCCTTTATATTCATAAGCTCAGTGCATGCTTTGCCTCTGCATTGCTTTGTTGCTTTTTCTGTTCGAGGTAACGGAAGTAGTGAAAATTTCATTGATTTTGTTGCTGCCCTGCAGTGTCCTCGACTGCGTCCTCGTTTCGATGTTTGCGTGTGTGCCAATGTATGTACATATGTATGTGCATGTGAGTGTCCTTAATGAAAAGGTTGGCATGCCCAGAGCATGAAAAACACGGCGCTTGCTTGAATTGCTTGAATTAGCTCGACTTGGGTGTTATTGTCCATTTTACGCGGTGATTTATTGCGACCCCTTTTTATGTAGGTATGTACATACGTACATATGTAACGTCAAGCAGTTCCACAGTGAAGCCTTCTTTATGCACTCTCTTTGAATGCGATCGTGTATGTGTGCATGTCTGTGAGCAGTGCGTGTTTAAGTTGCCGGTGCCAGTGTACGTGTGTGTGTGTGTGGTTTGTGCCTGCCAGCCATTTCGGTTTTTGTCACTCTCGCTCTCTTTTGACTCATCGCCTACACTTAACACACTCTCCCCCTGTTGAGTGACCGCGTGGCTCTGCAGGAAGTGAGCGTCAAACAAATTGACACTTGAACAGGTCGCAGACTTAATACTCCGTAAATTTAGTTGATTGATTTAAAGATTAATCCGTGATATTTATATAAAACAGTATGTTCGATAAAGTTAAATGAATTTTTAATTAACTTAATACATACATACATAGTTACGGATTTTCCTAACTCAAGTACTCAAGTAAAATACATGTAAGCACGATTTTTCTTAGCTATATTTAGGTTTTCGGGGTTCTGTAAGCTTTTTTTTAATTTGATCAAAGCCTTTTTTTGATTTTTCAAAGTCGTTGCCATTTTATCCACATATTGTCTTAATTTATCATCAACTGATTGCAGCAATACTGAGTACATGCTAAAAAAATGCATGCTAAAACTAAGAATCAATAATTTCCAACTTGAAATTGAGTGTGAGTTTATATTCATTCCATACTCTCCGTTACAGACCATTAGGTAAAAACGAATATTCCCTCCCTGATTCCAACTAGGGAGAGCATAGCCCTAACACATGCCCTAAATTCAACTGCAGCAGAGGCAGCAGCAGTGACGCAGCAGTCGGCGCCGACGCAGATGTCGTTACAGTTGTTGTCAAGTTGCTATGAGGAAGTGAATGAGGAATCCTTTTAGCTGCACTACATAATCTATTCATTTTATGCAGTAAAACGTGCAAAGGCAGTACAACAAAAGGAGTAATCTCTCTCTCTCTCTCTCTCTCTCTCTCTCTGTCTCCCCTCTAACCCTCGCACCATCCAGTCTCTCTTGGGACACCCACTTGCAAACGCGCTTTAAATTAGCAACAAATTTCTTTTATGTTTTTTTTTGCCCTCGCAGTTTTTTGTTTTAATAATGACGTCGTCGTTGCGCTTCTTTTACTTTGTTCTTCGTGCTTCTGCTGCTGCTCTTTTTTGGTGTCACCGGCAACAACAACAACTATGAAGACAAAGACAACAACAACTGCTGCGTTCATTGTACGTGATTTGAAATTTATGCGCAGCATGTTATACCCTGTACTGCAATTGTCACAAGGCATTTCGTTTATTAAAAATAATGGATAACTGGTTGCAGGATATGTGCATAATTCTATCTATGATACTTTTAAAACACATAAGTTTATCACATTTATTGTCGATTTATTCAAGCACAAGCCTTTGAATTATTCAATAAACCTTTAGGCATTACATTGAAATTAATTATTCACCTGCAGGGTATTTCATTGTATATTTTAGTGGATTAAATTGTATTAAAACTTTTTATTGTAACTCTTTGCTAACTTCCCCTCAAATGTTCGTTGGTGTGCTGCTTTTTCATACTTTTTGCTCATTTGCCTTTGTAAAACTTCCGGTTAAGAAAGAAACAAAAAAGCAAGACAGAAAAGTTGCCCACACGCTCGTTTAGTGTTACAAAACTTGCAGACGGGGAGAAGGAGGCGACGTTAATGTTTACGTGCGTCCGCCAGGCGATCCAACGGCCAACAAAGCCGGCGACGTTGAAAGGCTTTTGCTGTGGTACCCCAATGATAGGGTGGCTCTGGTGGTTTGGTGTCTATGGTTCGGGGCCATGCTATCGTCAAAAAATTTCAAATTGTTTTTACATTTTCTTTATATTGCTTACTATCGCTTAGTTATCGACAATGCCTTTTCGGGAGGTGAAGCTTCCTGTATTTTGCAAAGTGGGTTATTGCCTCTTGAAGTTGTTTTAGTTGTTGCATGGAGTGCATAAATTTGTTGGTAATTACAATGGCAATTAGACGCGTATAAATACCGTTAATGGATTTCGGTTATTAGAGGTAGTTTTCGGAGTTGGTAATAAATCAGTTACAGGCAATTTAATGACTTGTTGAATAAATATTAAGTATGATTAAAGTATGAACATAACTCGAGTATTGCAAAAAGCACTAGAAAATCTTCCTCACATGAAGAAAGAATTCAAGAATGACAAACAAAGCAAAATGCTATTGAACAAGTCATTTGTCATTCAAATTCGATTGCAACAGCACCCAATTCTCAGTTCCCATTTCCTTAAGCTAAATCAATGAATTGGTTTCGTATGTGAGGAAAGCTTACGACAGATTGAAACTGTATATGAGGGCAATGAGGTCTTAAAAAACCCATTCTATATAGTATGTAATAATGTAATAGTTCCATGGAAGCTTGGCCGGCTTTAATATTAAATTGTTTGCATGATGCACTGGGAATTCGTAAATTTTGAATCTATATTTAGCTTTCGATTTGTTGATTCCTTGATTCCAGGAAATTAAAATAAAACCAATAATAGTAATAATATTCCCTTCTTGATGCATTATTTTTATTAAATGTGCCCGTCTTTCAGTTACCCTTTAAAAAGGCAGTCAGGCAGTAAAGGTAAAAAAATGATCTAAAAATTAATAAACTAAACAGAAAATTATAAATATTATAAAAATCTTTATTTAAAACCTAAAATTAGAAGTAGAAATATCATAATTTTGAATGCTTGTAGTGTCATATTATTTATGTATAATTCTTTTAGTCAACACAATTATAATAAAAAAACCGAGTCATAAATCAAAAATAGTTTCTGAATTATATTCTGTCCTTATAACATATTTATCAGTAGCTCTTGTTAAGGCAGAGACCGATTAAATATTCACCTTAAACTGCATTTACATTTACTTGTGGATTTTATTACTGTAGCTTTTCTGTAAAAACATGAAATTCTTTGTAAGCTAAATATCCCCACTGATGACACATTTTAAATTAAATTTGCAATTTTCTTCAAATATGTAGATTATTCTTAATTTTGTCACAGTCAGATGTTATCGCCCATAGTTATTTTTGGTTTACGCGCATATTGGTTTTTTATTGTTTAATATAGATGATGACATAATTTTAAGAAAATCCACATTAACAAAAACCAGCAACAAATTGTTCATGAACATTTCATTACTATGTATCTATCTCACATAATGTATGTTATTTGGTTTGAGCATGATTCAGATGATGGGGATGAGGGAAGGGGGACTCCATTACTGACCTCGGCAATAGGCATCCCTGATAGGAAACCAGCTCTATTCACTGATTAGAATTGTGCGTGCCACGGCGTTCAACCTATATTTTCCACTGATTAAATGCCAAATTGTTTTTCTATAAGCAATGTAAAAAAGAAACAAGAGAGAACAATGCGATCTATAATAACCAATTTAATGAATTTATAATGACTATGGGAGCTTTATCCATAAGCCATCGCATTTGTGGCAAATAGATTTTTGGTAGCAAATGGAGTAATGGAATTTGAGCAGTTTTATTTATGCTTCAGTCATAAACCTCAGCTCTAAAAATAGTTTACAATTGAATTTATTGAAGCTTTACGAAATAAAGCATATACATACATTGTACTGTGGATTCGAAACTGATATTTAAGGTTTTAAATTTGAAATGTTTATGGGAATTAAATGATAATATTATTTTTCAGCGTAGAAAATTTAAAATATAGTTGAAATTCTTTCAATTCCTATAAGGATCTCATATCAAAGACGTATGCCTTGAAATGTATATATATCTTGTTCATCGGCTTTTGACTCATGTATATTTATGTGACGAAAAGAATATTCGTAATCACATGACTAATAATTATAAATATTGCCAGTTTCTCATATTTTTGCTCTATACATAAATAAATATAATTCATGTATATTATGTTTGACAGATTTTCTTCAAACATTTAGCCAATGTGCGCTGCTCTAATTTCATTTTCATAAATGGAGGCAACACAAATTCCATCAATGAGATAAAGATGTAGCCTCATTGTTTCTATTGCTGTTGTTGCTTTTCCATAATTACAAAATATTCAGTATATCGCACAAGGCCGAAATGAGGACGTGTCAGAGGCAGAGTACGGAGACATTGCCATCAGTCGATATATTTATTTATTATACTCTTACCTAAACGGGGGTATTATACATTTGTTGTAAAAGTAAAACCTTTGTTTTAATTTTTCTTTTACTGATTATTATTATTATATATCTTATATATCTTTCTTTATTTACTTCTTTTAGTTTAGTAATTAAAATAAAATCGAGAAAATAACATTTTAACTTACCAATTATTATATTATTTTATATTAAATCTAAAATAATAAAAAATATGAAAAGTTTTTAATTGATTTAACCAAGAATTGGTCAAATACTAGAAAAACTCAACCAATCAGAAACCAATAAAAATGGAGAGCATCATTAGCATCTACGTTATTATAATACTATTATTAAATAATTTGTATATTGTTAATGTTAATCAATTCCGACATGCAATTTATCAAAATTTGTACGACATTTATTCAGAAAGAGTATGCAGACTTTGCTATGCTAAATTAAGGGTTCTTGTTTGTGTTACTTGTGATGTGGCTTCTTCGTTTTGCTGCAGCATGTGGCACGCGCTGCAAATTAAAGGGGAAGAAACGGGCTAGGAGGGGATTTAAAGTGGAGGCCTCGCAGTGAAAATAGGCACATAGGCACATTTATTGTGGAATCTCTCTTTATCTGACTGTCCGGCTCAATGGATGAATGCATCCATGGCTGAATGGTTGACTGAATGAATGAATGACTGACTGACTGACTGACTGACTGACTGTCAGTAGCAGACGCAACAATGCAAAAAGCGTAACGATGTTGATGGCGCTGCTTTCAGCCTTGTCCCAATCCACGCTCTGCTCTGGGTGCGCCCACAAATTATGCAACTTGCTACGTAGTTGAAGCTCGATATGGAAATGGAAATGAAAACCAGAAATGAAAAGCAGCAGAGCTGAAAGCTTTCAACGTACATAGTTGCATTTGTGGGAGAGGGTGGGCGGACTGGCTTGTATTGTTACTTTTACTCTTATCAGACCACAAACACTAACAGCAACAACAACAACAATGTCACAGATTAAAAGAGAGAAAAATAGAAAGAAAAAAACAGCCTGGGTCAGGGCCTGTCTCGGCCCGTTACAACTGCAACACACAGAGTGTGGGCAATTTCCTGGGCGCAGCTGCAGCAAAAGTTCAAGGTCAGCGCAAAAATAACCCTGACTTCGCTATGTGACAGACAGAGAAAAGTAGTTGGCAAATCGAAAGAGATAACACGCCTGCGACGAGTTAGCTGGTGAATTAAGAACACGCGCGCTTGCAACTGCAACTGAGCCCGGGCAAGAGTAAACTTGAGTTTTTTCAAGCACTTTTCACAGATGATGACACACGATTATGGCCAAAAGATGAAGCTGATTGCTGGGACAGATTGCTGATTAAGCTAAAATCAAAGAAACGCCTCAATGTAAAGCCAAATACAATCTTTTACATATAGGAAGAACACAGTAAATATAACTCAAAACAAAAGAGATATTCTTTTGAGAGATTTCTTAATAAATTTCAGATATTGTAGAGTAATTTTACACTATAATATAATATAACATTTGTGTGTTAATGGCTGTAACTATCGCCACGATAACGCCATTGGTCATTTACTGCATATTAAAAAACTAGAAAATTTGTTAAATTACGCCAGGTGTTGAGCTATTAAGTATTGCTGCATATAACCAATTCAAACTAAATTAATATTTAATTTTTTATCTATGTTAGCAAATTCAATAGCTCTAGCTCTAATAGCCTCTGAAAACTTGGACGGTTGTTGATGCTGTGTGTCGTAGATTCCGCCTTCTGTCTGTTACGCCCATTTCCCTTTTGACACCTAGATACTTTTTAATTACATTAATTTGAAATGTTCTTTGTCGAAGACAAGACCTTTTGCTGTATCTTTTGGTGAAAACAACACTTAACTGAATTTCTTAAGTCCAAAGAGTAAATAAACCAGAAAACAGATCGCAAGGGAGACGGCACATTTACGTTATTTCTGTTGAAATCTAATATCGATATTTTTAAAGTAGAGAATCGCTTGAGAGACTTGCAAACGTGCCCATATCCAGAGATAACGGGTGCACCAACAAATATGCTTATATTCTGTATGCTGATGCTGAAAGTGCTATATGATATTTATATAGCTTAAAATTACATTCAACTCCCAAGAAATCAAATTATTGCGAAAAATTAATGTGTTTGGAAACAAATTTCAATTATAATGCATTTGTTGTGATATTTTCAAGGTTTGAAGATGGACAAATCCGGAATAAGCTGTGCTAGAGAGGCATGAAAGATTTCCACAATTGAATAGAATACTTATTTATGTACGATAATATAGAAAACATATATATAAACTCTTTTCTATAGTGTGTAAGAAGCAAAAAAATAGTAAATTAGTTTCAGTAGAAAAGATATTAAATGGAATAAACTGGAGTATTTCAATGTATAATTAAAAATATTGCTTTCGTTAAAATAATAAATAATGTAGATTCAACTGTCAATTAATTAGAATTAAAGAGAATATCTAACTGGCAATAAATTCTAATCTCCTTTGTATTCATAAACCAATATGAATAATTGCATGAATTATCTGTACTAGACGAATTAAAGTAAGCGCATAATGCAAACACTTGACAATTTCAACACACATAATTATTCCGAACACCTCCCACACACACACACACACACATGCAGACCGGCTGAGAGTTGATAAACCCACTTATATGGTATGATTTACTCATGATTTGCTCGTTTGGATTCGGTTCCATTTCTCGTTACAGGATGTGCCAATTAAGCGCACCGACTCATCACAGTGGTGGGAACTGTTTGATACAAATACACAACGCTTCTATTACTATAATGCGGCGACACAGAAGACCGTGTGGCATCGGCCGAGCAAGTGTGATATCATTCCGCTGGCCAAACTCCAGACGCTCAAACAGAATACCGATCCCAGTGAGCGACGGGAGCAGACAACGCCACAGAAGCAATCGTCGCTGCAAAAACATCCACAGCAACAGCTACAACAACAACAACAAGGTTCGCCCATGTCAGCGGCCAACAAAAAAGGGCGTGGCCAGCGAGCAAGTGGCGGCAATGGCCAAGTTGCCAGCTCTGAGGAGAAACTGAGCACCGATATGATCTCTAGTCCACGAGGCCGACAAAGTTTTCGGTAAGCACTTGTGTTTCTGTTTATAATTCGGCATTATTTATTTGTTTATATTCCACTTGGGGGCATCTTTTGCAGCGTCGGCACGGGTGACTCATCCCGTTCCATGGACATGCAACAATCGCCGCAACAACAGCAACAACAACATCAGCAGGGTTATGCCTGTCGACGTTCCCAAGGTAAGCATCTGACGTCATAGTCTTGTTCTCCTTCTTGACTCATCAACATTTAATTTGCAGACTCGTGCAATCACTACAAGGAATCTGGAAAGTCAAGCGATTCCAGTCTGTCCAGCGCTCATGGATATCGTCGCTTCAATGATGCCTCCAATGGTGCACCTTTGCCGAATGATGCACTGCGTCTGGGATCTTTGCAGAAACAACAACGCTCTGGCAAGGATAACGGCGCGTAAGTTTAATTAATTACATCATGGCAAAAGATTTTATTAAGGTTTTGTATTGCGCTTGAACAACGCTGCGTATGTGTAATATTTCCTAGAAATCTGCCGTGCTTATGGCTACATTCATGTTGTAGAAAGCTTAAGTTAGGAGTTATTTTTTGGAAATCGCAATAGCTCAAAAAAAGAATAAATTATTAATTTGGGTTCATTTAATAGTTGACAGTAATTTTTTTTCAATTGATAGTAAAATTTATCATTATTTTAAATTGACATTTCTTGCATAATTGAATTGTTCAATTCATAATTTAATAGTGTTTAAAAACGGAAAGTAATTAATGTAAGCTTTGTTGTAAAATATTGTCTTAAAGGTTTCATTTTAATGAATTATATTACATCTTTTTTTTATGAGTAAGAGTATTTTAGTGACACAGTTAAATCTTTAGGAAATTAACTTCTGCTAGGATTATATTTTTCACACTCTCACACATTTGCACACATACACACTCGCTTTTATGGCTTACATTACACGCCCACATGCTCAAAAACATTCACTTACTCTTTAAAAAGCCACCTCACATAATTATTCCATCTCTTTCTACCCTTATTTGGTGTCTCTCTCGCGATCTCGAAATCAGCTTTGAAATGTTGCAAGAAAGCACAAGCTCACATAATTTACCGCATGGTTCGTCCTCCTCTTCATCCTATGTTGGTGGTAGTGTCGTCGGTGACAGCAATAAGTACTTTGATCATCAGCTTCTGCCCAGCCACATGCAGGGCTATTGCTCCTCCAAGTCATCCGATATTGCCTCACCCACTCATTCGATACAGACGCCGCAGGCGCAGAAGAAGAAAATCTCTCCAGATGCCGAACGTCAGTACAATTACGCACAACAGCAACAACAACAGCAGCAGCAGCAACAACAACGCAATGCACAACGTTCGGCTGGAGGCGGCAGCGGAAGTGTCGCAGCTTCTGGCAAATCCTATGGTGCACCTATTGCAGGTGAGTTATACATACATTTATTCAAACGTTTCACCTTTTAATCAATTCAAATTTTCGATTACAGATCGCGAGTACAAGGTATCCTTGGCTCGCTCCGGTAGCTTTATGTCCTCGTCCATTAATCCTGCTGCTGCGGGACATCACAGCAAATCTTATCGCAAGAGTAGCGCTGAGGCAAACGGCAGCAGCGGCGGTGCTGGTGGTGGTGCGGCCAGCGATGATTCAATGCACGAAAAGTACTTTAAGTCTGTGGAGAATACTCCGCTGTCTCGACGACGTCACACAACCAATGCTAAGGGTCATGGTAATGGCGGTGGTGGTGGTGGCGGTGGCGGTGCAAGTGGCAGTAATACAGCCACCAGCACCGCCGGCAGTGGCAGCAGTAGCCACAAGAAACACTCAAGCGACTCCAGTCCGCAGAGTCCAATCAGTCCGCAGACGAAAAGTTCACGTCAGGCCAAAACCAGCGCCACAAATCCACCGCCGCAGCTGCAGCTTCAGCATTCACCTCGCATACAGGATCCCAATTGTGGTTCAGATCTTCTCAGTCTGGAGCGCATGTCACTTGTCAAGGCAGCACCAATTTCACCAAGCGGCTGTTCCGATAATCTTGGCATGATGACGCACTCATCTCGTGGGTCGAATGATTCAGCGGCTAGGCGTCAAAAGTCCAATAGCTCTACGGCAAATCGTTCGCAGTCTCATCACTTTCCTGGTCAGGGCTCTTTGAAACACAGTGCCAGCTCAAGTTTGGATAAACGTGGCTATTATCCACTTCAAAGTGGCAGTGGTGGTGGCGAGAAGCGTGATTCGAGACGCTCCAAGACGCATCATCATCATCAGCAGCATCTACAGCCGGACAACAGCGATGTAGAATATGATAATGGCAACATTTCACCATTGTACAGCAACTGTGGCCAGGAGATGCCCCATCTTCTGCCGCTCAAGCATTACATCATCGAGCAGGCCAAGCTCTTTAATCGCTATGATTATGGCGCTGATGGAGAAGGCGCTGGCGACTCGGATTCTTATCACTCGGATAGTCAGTCAGAGCATTCGCTATCTGGCCATGAGCCGGATAATGAGGACTCCGATGGCGGCTCCGATACGCATGGCGGTTACTTGGAGCACAACTATGGCATGATCGATGACTATGCTAACATGGGCGACAGCGTCTCCTACTATGCCTATCAGTATCCGCCCTACGATCCAGCAGGACGTGAGGATATGTAAGTATAACCTGTATATAGGTATTTTCACATTTATTATTCGAAATAGTCGCAAATAAGAGTAATGAGTTTAAAAAATGTTAAAATAAAATAAAAGATTTTTTCTTTAAATTTCAATGATATAAATTAATTTCTCTCATAAAATAATAATTTAATATTAATTTTTATTTAAAAATCATAAATGCATCTTCATTGTATATGCGAAACAAATAGGCAAGAACTGAACAGGAAATACCGACGGTGTTTCATTTCAGCAACAGTATGAACAACAATACAAAGATGAGATCAGGTTTTGAGCTTTTTGTTAAATTTGTTTCTTAAAATTTTTAACTGGCTCTAGCGGTAGACGGGTGACATTAAGCTTACTGATAATAGAGACTGACCTCTATTAAAACAGTTTTAAACCAAGCTCTGCTCCTAGCAATTGCAAATTTGTTTGGTTTTTTCACTATTTACCTTATTTATTCACGCTATTTAATTTTGATACTGTGCAACTTCAACTAGTTAACTGATAATATTGGCGGTGCTTTAACTCAGTAACAGCGACAACATAACTTGTCAATAATCAGTTTTTTCTTTCATCTTCGTTTTGTATGATTAAAATTTTATTTTATTAGTCTACTTCACCAACTCAAAATCTTCTTCTTACATATGTAAGACTCCACGAATAGATCAACCACCGCTTAAAAGGGCTATACAAATTGATATGCGCTCTTTTTAACGGAGAAATAGATGATTAAATATGAAAATATTAATGAAAACAGACAAAATTTCAGATAATAAACAATAATATGTGAATTTTTAAACAATTTTAAATTTTTTAATCACGGTGAAAATGTTAATTTCTATAATTGAAAAAGCCCTGCTAATTATATGTTTGCAATTTACAGTTCCGACAACGTGGAGGCTGTGCTGGAAGGTATTGGTGGCAACACGGAGCCAGCTTCAGTGCCCAAACCGAAGCCACGCTATCAGATCTCATACTATGACACCGTCTCGCACAGTCCATCATCATCAGTGGGTCAGGGGCATCAGTACAACCAGCATAATCAACAGCTGTATTCGAATACGCCATCATATCCGTTTGCCAGTCATGGACATGGCTTGGGTCAGCCACCGGCACCACCGCATCAGCAGCAGTTACATTTGGATCCCAGCGATGCGTCCACAGCCAAGCAGAAACAATCACAAACGTTGCCCTCGCCCAATCGTCAAATCTCTCGCCTAGTCGCCGGTCAGTTAACCAAAGAGGATACCAATCAACAGCAGCAGCAGCAGCAACAACAGTTGCCGTCTGCAAATGCAGCCCACTCGGCAGTCATCAGCAGTCTCAGCCGAGGTGGGAATCACAAACTGACACCGCCAACTCTTAAACCCACCATTCAGCAGATCTTTCCGCCCAGCGAGCGTGCACCGGCAACAACGCTGGCCTGCATGAAGGAATGTGATATTGAGAAGTTCGCTGCGGACAATCTGAATCTTCATTCGAAGGGAATCTTTCGTAAGAAGGCTTCCGTGCGCGATATGCTCAGCTGGACGGCGGAGGCGATTGGTAGGCCCATGTTAGCCCTATCACGTGACAAGGCAGACAAGAAGAAGGCCATTGATATGTTTAAGCTGGTGCAAATCTACATGGCTGATCGCAAGGCGCGCTTGGGCATGAACCTCAACTCGGTGGCCATAGACATAATCACCGCATCACTTCCCCAACAGCAGTAAGTAAACAAAAATACCACAAACACAAAAGTAACAAGAAAGAAAGCTAATCTTCAAAACGTGAAAGATTTAGTACTATTGATAAAGTTCTTGATCGTACAATATTTATGAATGCATTTCCCTTAATTCTGTGCAAATTTTAACACCTAGTTATATAAACTATTTTCCTTTTAGATTAAGAGATGAGCTGTATGTGCAGTTGTGCCGACAAACAACAGAGAATCCAAAGCGAGAGTCGTTAATTCGTGGATGGGAGCTAATGGCCATTTGTCTGTCATTTGTGCCGCCTTCGCCAACGTTTCAGCCCACGTTGCTCAAGTGAGAAAAACCAATTGTTTGCTTTTGGCCAGATGCAACTTAATAATTTAACATTGCAGCTATGTAAATCGTCATCGTGATCCCTCGTTTGCCACCGGCTTCATGGAGGTTTGCAAATGGCCCATACATGTGCAAATTTCGCACTATGCAACTGTTTGCTGTCGTCGCTTGGATCGCATTGGCAGCAGCGGTCGCCGTTTGGCCAAGAAACCGACCGTGGATGAAGTGGAACAGGCGCGGGTAAGTGATGGCATCCTGAATTTGAATTAATTGATTAATCAATCTATTTTTTTAGCACCAAATCCTGCACAATAGTATGTTTGGCAATACACTTTCCGAAGTGATGGAACTGCAAAAGGACAAATTTCCGTTTCGAAAGCTGCCCTGGATACAAACCACGCTATCGGAGCATGTAAATGTTGCAAAATTAATGCTAGACAATTTGTTTTTAAACATATTTTATATTTTGTAGGTACTTTTGCTCAATGGAAAACAAACAGAGGGCATTTTTCGTGTGTCCGCCGATTTGGATGAAGTCAATTGCATGAAGAATCGCTTGGACTATTGGGATGTTCCTGATTATAAGAACACAATGGGTGTGTTTGAATTTCTAAGAAAGATATATGCAATATACTAATGTCGCTTTACTTGTCTGTAGTTGATGCCCATACTCCTGCTAGTCTACTTAAGCTTTGGTATCGTGAACTGTACGATCCGCTTATACCCGATGATTATTACGAGGATTGCGTGAATACTGAGGATCCCGATAAAGCCAAAGAAATAGTTAATAAGTTGCCTCAAATAAATCAACTGGTGAGTATGCTAAAACGAAAGCAACATGTGCAAATTAATCTCGTTAATCTTTGATAATGCTTACCAGGTCCTAACGTATTTAATACACTTTCTGCAACAATTCTCCAATCCGGAGGTGGTTAGTTGCACCAAAATGGATTCATCGAATCTGGCCATGGTGTTTGCGCCAAATTGCTTGCGCTGCACTTCAGATGATCCCAAGGTGATACTGGAGAATGCGCGCAAGGAAATGTCCTTCATACACGTTTTAATACAAAACATGGACACGGCACATGTGACCAATCTGGTTTAAAGCTTTGACAGCTGCAGCTTAGGTGTAAACAAATTAACCAAAAACCAATGGAAAAACCCCTAAACATATGTAAACGTTATTAACCTATCCTAACTTACTTAATTACTTACCTATGCAATTTAACTTGACCTTAAATTTGTATTTATACAAATGAAATAATGTATTTATGTCAAATGAGTATCAAAGAGCTCCTAACTAACTCCTAAATTTAACTCAAATAATTTTGCTGCTCGAATTTTCTCACAAACTGCTTCGAAATTAATAAATTATTTTTTTATATATCTAGGCCGCTTATTTTTTTAACAACTAATACTCAGAATTGTAACGTGTAGTGCTTTTCAAACCAAAAAGATGAATCCAATACAGAGAAATGAATTTGTAATTGTTCAAGTCAAGTTAAAGTTAATAACTTGTAAACTTATTGTGTGCATGCCTAGTTACGTGTGAAATTGTAGTTTAATTTATTTATTTCGCATTTTAATTTATGGTATTTCACGCAGGAAAACAGCAAAATACTCAAACTCAAAGTAACTCTCAAAAATAAAGCATTGAACAACTTGTGAAAGATATAAATATTTAAATATATATACATTATAAATATAAATAAATGTACTGTAAGCAAATGCAATAACTGAATAAAAATTATTAAATAAATCTGCTTATAAATTACTTGCAGCAACTTAGTGCTATATATATATTTATATATACCTATAAATACAAAAATTTATTCGTATGCATTAAATATTTAATGAATAACAATAAAATTATTTATAAATTCGAAAGCTGCGCAACAATTTAATTAATTAGTAAACAAGTGTTATACTATAGTATTACACATATTCAAACTATAAGAACCAGCAGAGATATTTAAAAAGTTGAAGCGAAAACCCAATTGAACATATATAAATATGTACGTATGTATGTAAAACCCTATGGATATTGAGATATGAAACACGAGAATGAATAAAGTTATATAAATAAAGAGCCAAAATATTAATTTCTAAATATTAATGATTTGAACTTTGATGTATTGGGCACTTCCCTTCTTTCCCGATCGTCCAAAATGGAAAACAAGCCAATTATCATAGCATGTCCATCAATATTGTATGTCTGACGCTTCTTATCACACATGCCCAGCTCAAAATTGAGACATATAATAAATTGAAAGAGCTCTTCTTTTCCAACATGATTATTGGACTGCAAATGTATGCCCAATTTTAAAGTCGTTACGAACCGTTCGTCTCTGATAATTGCTAATAATTTAGTGTCACTTGACGATCTTAAGCTACCCTCTGACAAAACATTATCATTTATTTGCCAACTATTTGGGACACTGACAACGATCCATTCCCCGAATCGAGTGCATTTATCACGCCCCAATGTTTACTCGACTTCGTCGAATTTCGGTTTCATTCGATTCGATACAATTTACTCAGTTTTTTCTTTTAGTTTTTATCAAGGTTCATTATTTGGTAATTTGTTTAAGTACAATTTTGGGGCAATCTTGAAGGCAACGATTGTCATACCATTCAATGCCCATAATCACATTAAATATTAATTGTGATTCATGCGCTTCGAAAACAAAATGGCACCGTGAGCAAAATTGAGATTAATTTTCTTTTAATGAGATTTTCATTACCTGTTGAAATTTGTTAAATACATATGTGGAGTAGTTGCACAATTTATTCTATTTTTTTTTTTTCATCAATCCTTGTAAACTTGAAGACTGTATTTATCTAAATTTGTACAAGTATACAAACTTTTAACGACTAAAGCCATTTCATACTTTTCTGTTTGTAAATTTCTTTGGGAATTATTTAGTTTTGATATCACTGAAGCATATTATCATTGACATACTCGCATTCATTCATATCGTTAAGTATTCCACAATGAAATTATCATGCTTATAAGCCGAAATGCCAACAATTTCAATACAGGTACATACATTTGTTTATGAGTATTTATCATATTGTCAAATGAGCTGTTTATTAACTTAAATCATTAGGTTTTATTATTGTTCTACGAAGCAGGGAACAAAAAAATACCGAAAGCCTAGGGTCATTCAAAGAAAATCATTAGTTGATTTTTATAGTGCGAGTTTTATTTTATTATTGAGCACATTTGCTTTTATTATTTATGGGAACTAGAAGCTTATCGGGCTTGCTATTAATTGATTTGCAAAGACCCATCCAAAATATGACTCCTCTTTCGCACGTTAGTGTGACCATTTTTAAAAATTCAAAAAGAAGGTAAATATTTTAGATAATTGTTAGTTTAAAATTGACTACACTCATACAAAAAAATTTTAAATTTAAGATTTAGGTCTCAAAATTAAGAGTTTTCGTCTAAAAAACTTAAATTTCTTTCAACTAGAGAAGCTATATTGATGTGAAGCCCACTCTAGAAAACAATAAATTATTATTTACATATGTTTCGATTCTACAATATTGTAGATACAAATTCTAAGCTAAACTATATTTTTTGTTAATTTAGTCTTATTTTAGGGAAATTAATATTCAAGTCAAGTGTTCTCCATTTTGGAATACGTTTATGTATTCTGTTTATTTATTTAATTAATACACTACTTAATGCAGACGGCAAAGTAAAAAGAAATAAGACTAAAAATTATATTAATAATTAAATTATTATAATATTAAATACAAATTTTGAACTGAAACGAAAAAAAATTAAAATTACATCTGGGGTATGCAAAAATTATAAATGATCCAACATGTACAATCGAAACAATAAATATCAAGAATATTTCGTAGAAAGAAAATTTAAATGCACTCTATAGACGGAATAAATCGTAGGCATGTTCATGCATATTTGTTCCATGTTAGAGGTAAGTTCATAAGCCCAATTTATGTTAAACCTATTTGTATCGAAACCAACTCTCTTACGAAAGATCAATTTTCACTATTGGAAAGCACCCCCAAATTACTTGTATATCTAAAAAGATATAACGGCGACCTGAAAACAATATTAAACTCAGGTACCAAGTAAACAACAATAACAACAATTAGGCGCATTTATTTTGTATATTTTATCGCATACGCATTGCCCAAAATCAAAAGTAATCCATCATCTCAAAGGCTTTAAGGGGACCCCGAGTACGGCTGATAACAGACTGCTACTTCCTCAAGCCCCCCAAAATGCCCTCACCTCAGTTAAATCAGTTGTACAAACGCATAAATTGTTTCGAAAGTCCCCACGGCCAAAAATTGGTAAAAATGGTAACCAGAGGCTCAAATCATAACACCAACTCGATTACTCAATCAAAGCGTTGGTGATGACAACATTTCTGGATCGCGGCGGGGCGGAAAGTTTTGCGGGGCTGCGGTGATTCCTGCAAGCCAGTGAGAGCCTATTGGTGATTTTAATTTGTTTACAACTACAATAAATGAAAACGAGTAGAAATGTTTGTGCATTTAGTTGTTTGAATAGCAGATACCCTCAAGTATGTGTAATCAGTTAAAAATATCTTGAAGGATGTTAATTTTAAAGAAATGGTTTATGATCTATAGAAAACTGAGTAATATTTTAATACATAAGAAAAATGTAACAGTTTAAAAAAAATTACATTATATTATTAATTTGATTAAGATTATTTATTTTATAATATGCAGATACTCTACACAAAGTAAACATTCAATTAAGCAGAAAATGAATATCTTAATAATAATATACATTTTTTTTTTAAATTTACACAAATCAGTCTTAAAGATTACTTAGAAAACAAAAGAAATGCCTATTTTAGAAAATATTTTTATTCAATTAAAATTGTTAAAAATAATAATTATGGACTCTTTACGATAAAGATATATTTTTGATATTTATTAAGATTAAATATTTCAAAAACCATTGAAAAAATTTCATACAATTAAATTCCAAATTTTATATACTTAACATCTATTCTTAAGTCTATACATAGTGAATTGAGAATAAAGCGAACAGTAGTGGAATGTGGAGAAAGACGAGGATGATGAGAAGCAACAACGGCAACAACTCAAACGACAACAACGACGTCCGAGCGATACCGATAAGCGGGTGATTAACAATTACTCGATCAAAAGTACCGACACTGTGCGAGCGAGATGGCGCTAGCTTCTCCGTATATAGCGGTTACCCAGTGCTGTCTGGGTAGCTGTTAGCAATGTGTTTAATAAGCCCGGAGTGTTTTGATTTATATGACTGGTGGATCGGCGATTGGGCTGCAACGACAGCGACGTCGACAGCGCCAGCGACGCAGACGTCGACGTTGACAGCAAACCAACCGATTTGAAATTGGGAATTGGAAATTTGGAGAGCCATCGTACTGGATCGGAGCGCCTGGTTGACAGGCTGTTATAGTGGAGGGGCGACGGCGACGGTAGCGGTGAAGACCTTATCGATGATAGTAGCTCATTCATTATCTATGTACATTCATATCTACATATACCGCCGTTATATTATTGTTAATATAGATATCTTACCCATTAGCACAACATTATATGTATATGTACAATCTATTATATTCTGTGAAATCTGATTTAGTACAATTTATTGAGCCCTGCGACCAGCCAGCAATTAGTTCACCGTCTGCGCCCGTCGAAGTCGCATCGTTACCTTCCTCAGTTCGCTAACGTTTCCCGGCGCGTCTTGGGATCGTCGTGTGATCAGCCCACAAATATGGATAACAACAATACGATTAAAGCTAACAAATCATCATTCTCCATTGACAACATATTGGAGCATAAGTCACAAGCTAACGATACCAAGAGACAAACACCACAATCCCATGGTTCCCAGTCAAGTCCTGGCATTAGCACCTCACCATCCATTGGTCCAGGAACAGCCTTTGCCTCCACATCTACCTCACCATCCATCTATGATTTATCCCGCGAGGCGTTAGCTGCACAATATGCTCTTAAGAATCTGGAGCCCAGCTCGGGAACACTTTTGTCGCCGACAACACTGCGCTTCAATCCAGTTTACTCAGATCCCGCCTCTTTATTCTATCAGCAAATGCTAAATCTACACAAGAATTCTTCTCTCTTTATGCCACACTTTCAAGCTGCGGCTGTGGCAGCTGCAGCGGCCGCTCAACCAGCCGCATATTGTGATCAGTACAGCCCGTTTCTAGATTGTGAAGGTGAGATACTCATTTAAGATAATGAAGAAAAAATATATTCGGGATTCCGGGCTATAGGCTTCTTTGAGCGCATGTCATTTTATCCCAATATTGTCTGACTGTAGTTTTAAGGATTATTGCATTTGGTTCACAATTTCGTATTCTTTAGGACTTTTTAATTAAATTGAGATACTACCCATTGCATCATTATCATAAATTAAATTAAAACGAATTTTATTCTTTTAAAGTTAAACATAAATTAAAAGAGAGTTTCATTAATAATCGTTGAGCAACACCTTTCTATTTTCATCAATTATCCTTATGAGAAATATATAAAATGATTTATTAGCTATAATGTCATTCATATATTTTATTACGTAATTTACTTGTATAAAAGTATCAGAGTCTATGTTTTAATGGCGCTAATTATGCTGTCAACGAAAAGTATCATTTGATCATGCATAGTTACGAAATACCGGATGCGTCATACATAATGAACGAGCGATATAAATACAATCATTATTAATTAAGTACTCAACTCATAGGTAAAAGTCCAAACTAGAGGTTCAACAAAAGATTTGCACTTTGAAATTTAATCATTTGATGATATTCGAAAATAACTTGAATCAAAGGAATATAAAAGAGCTTAAATGTGATGGCTGGGCTTAGACTTTTAAGATAGTTTTAAAATCACAACAGATTTTATATCTTATATATATATTTTTTTTTTTAATTTATAAGCTATAGATATCTTGGTATCTAATGGGAACGATTTTTCATAGCTCATTCATTAATTAATAGTTTCTTAGCTTCATAGGTTCAATATTGCGATTTTATTTTGATCAAATAATATTCCTTCTGTTAAATTAGAGTATCGACGTTTATTTCCGAAGAGTTTTCTACTCTGTATGATATTTTATAAGTCTACAGAACGGCATTAAAGTCAATGAACTTGATATACAAATTTTAAGCTCTAGGGATCGTCTGTAAATCTAAAAAATTAAATGAATGACGACCTTGTTCTATGAACATTAATGTGAATATCCATATTCAAATATTACATCCAACAATTTCCAAGACTGAATATGCAGTGATCCCCAACATGATTAATGTGCATTGATGTTTGTCAAAGTCAAGTGTTGGCGCCAATGCCACTTGAAATCTCTTCTCACCTCCCATATTCCCCCTACACCCTTGTGTGCATTTCCAGTGCAATGTAACGGTAGATTAGCCCCTACATAAAAATGGTATATTAGAGTTAAGCAATGGTCCGATCCCATGAAATACCCAATAACCGAAAACCCAGAACCCCGAGTCGCTGTCGTTCTCACATAACACACGCATTATTTTCGGGGGCTCTTATCAAAATGACAAATATTTGAAATTTAGGTGAGAGCCTACGCTGGGGACTTGGAGTTAAAGGTATGTTGGTTTTGAAGTAAGGTCTGCGACATGGGAAAGAAACTAGTACATGGAAATGGATTATATTTCTCTTAAGCTACATTACTTAATTCCTGAGTCTATAAAAATTAAGAATTGACTACTAAGAAGTGTGAGAATACAGTTGAATGTTGTTTTCTATCTTGCTATAAAAATTCCGATTGATAAAATAATACCTTTATAGTTTAAACTTTAAAGCTAAACGTAATTTTAAGTTATTGAACTACAACTAATTTTAAACTGAAAAGTATTTTAACAATTTCAATGTGTCTGAAAGAAGCAATTATGATGATTGAATTAAAAATTATTTATACTTTAAAACTAAATCTAACGTTTGTTTATAACTTTCTAAACACTTGTATTCATCGAATTGAAAAAAAAAACACACAAACTAAAAAAAAGAAGATTTTAATTTTTGTAATTCAAGTTTTACTTTAATATAATATCCAATAAAATATCCAATGTTAAAGCATGGCATTTAATAGTCTAGAGCAGATTTGGGTAAAGAGCATGCCAAGTTCGTTAAGCAATCTTCAATTATATTTTAAGGCTTATCTCAACGAAAAATGCTATTAGTGGCGATTAATAAGCGCTGTCCATCATCTTCAGGCGACAATTGCCATTCGATTCAGATTGAGATAAGCTCGTCCGATGTCGAGCATTGGAACACTACTCGACACCTCAGTAGTGTCGGTTATGATGGGTACAGGTGTTGTCGCCTCTTCATTCAATATTTGAACGATTAACACCAAATTGTTCTCAAGTACAACAATCAAAAAAATAAAGAAAAAACAAAAATGAAAACAAAAAAGTAAAATAAAACTTAAACTGGTGGAGGTGAGAAGTGAGGGGAGATTCGATTTTGAGGCTTATCGCACAATACGCCACTTAATAAAAATAACCGTTAATAATTGTATTTGTACAATTTAAATTATGACATTAAATCGCGAGCGTTATTAATTTTTATGATACGAATAGCGAGCCATTTATTTATAATTATTTTATATTCTTGGATTTTTTGATTATTTCATACATGATGTCAGTCGCTCCCAGAATGAACAGTTATTTCAACGCATTTCCCCATAAATCGAATGTTCTTTTTTTTTTTTTATTAATATGACAAATCAGCGTAATTTGAATTGTTCCACTAAGTGCGAATTTCCGCTGCCAAATAGCTTCAGTGGTGCAGTAGTGTGGTTATTCGGTGGTTTGGTGGTTTCGCACTGCGAACCTTATCACTCGATCCACTCGACACTCATTTTTTTTATGAGCAGAGACCTATACTACAATCGAATTACTTGTTGACCAGCTAACTGATAACAATTGTGGCAATTGATTCCAACTCGATTGCCGTTCGCCAACTCTCAGCCCACAACCCGCCGAATGGGCGTTAACATTTGTCGTGATATGCATACGAAATATGTGCAGATGAGAGAGCGATACAGAGATAGCCACTGACACACGCCTGCCAAAAAGAGACACACAATCCAACTCGACCAATCAGAATTGAGCAGCAGAACTTTTACTTGCAATATTACGAGTAGTTATGATGTCAGTATCTGAGAGACTTTGGCATTTCATTTGGGGTTTCATGTTGTCATACTTGTAGTTTTTGGTATTTATGGAAAAGTTCAGATTTAGGCAGATATTTAAAGCATCATGTTAAAAATATCAAAATATGTTTAAAGGGAAATTGTGTATTTAAGAGATTTGAACTTATAAAAGTTGCATTTACTTTTATTTTGAACTTGTAAGCTCAGGAATACGGAGTTAGGATGAAAGTACAGCGTAATAGTCGAATTCAATATGTAAGAGCATGTGGTAATGCAATAGGTTTAATTATCTGAAAGTCTGAAAAGTATCTAAAAGATAATGAAACTTGCGTTTGTTTATATTATGGAAAAATCTTTAGATTTTAATATAAACATGAAAAATTAGTTGAATTTTTAATAAAAAACATTTAAATTTTACATTAAAAAAGCTATGAGTATATTTACAATCATTTGTCATTTTAGTTCATAAAAATTGTTTGAATTTGGAAATACTTTAAACAGCATTGCCAAAGTAATAAAAATATATTTTCGTATATTGATTGTCTTAAGAAAATTAACAAAATTCATCACAAATTTAAATAGTATTATACTGTACCGTAAATAAATAATCCAGAAATGGCATTTATGTTAAGACTGCAGAAAAATATAATCCTTCATACTATATTTTTATTCCCAGGTTTCAACAATCCGGCAACAGCTGCCGCGGCACTTTACTGCAATGCCGCTTATCCGGCGGCCAGTTTCTACATGTCCAACTTTGGGGTTAAGCGCAAAGGAGGCCAAATTCGTTTCACATCGCAACAGACGAAAAATCTCGAAAATCGTTTCTCCAGCTCCAAGTATCTGTCGCCAGAGGAGCGTCGCCATTTGGCGCTGCAGCTGAAACTGACCGATCGCCAGGTGAAAACATGGTTTCAGAATCGACGTGCCAAATGGAGGCGTGCAAATCAAACCAAACGGAGTGGAGCTGGCAATGCCGCAGCCACGCCCAGCAGCAGTAGTTCCGCCTATGGAGCGGGGAGCAATCAGAATGTGGCCAACAGAAATGGCCGAAATATGCAGCAGGCTCAAAGCGATGATGAGGATCGCATGTATCTGTCAGACGATGAAGAGGACGATGACGAGGATGATGCCGAGCGATCAGAAGATCCAGTCATAAGTTAATTTTATTATTTAGCTCATTACACATAGTTAGTTTAAATAAATTCAATAATTTTTATTTATTTTTAGCTAATCTTTTATTTCAAGAACTTACAAACAAAATATTAAATAATATTACAAATCAACACTTAAATTCAAATCAAAAATTTGTCTGTAAGCTGCTTCTTCAGCCAATATTCCAGAAAGTAAGTACAATTTGTATTTATTGAATTGAATCACAAACAAGGTTACATATAAGTGTTTTCCGAGAATTCTCCGGCCATGGCCAAAATTCTAAATTATTAGGCATATATTACAATGCAAAAAGTAAATCCATTATCCAATGCTTTCAAATAATAATAGAGGTATTTATTGACAGTTATTAAATCAAAAATTTCTTAAATTAAAGCCAAATTATGTCGTACAATGCATTTAACATAAATTTATTTATTTGTAGAATAAACAAATAGTTAGGGGCAGATTTTCAATTTCTAGTTAACTGATAACTACATATATCGGAGATATTTGGACGTTTAATGTATAGAAATTATTGACAAATTTGTAAGAATCCATTTTATAAATTTTAAGGAGACATTGTAAGAACGGCCCTTAGTGTTGTAAATCAACCTTACATCGAAAAAAAAATACAATTGTCGATTAATCGACAAAAAAAATGAATTTTTCAAATTTCATGCATAATCAAATTGGTAAAAAATTAATAAAAATTTACAATACACAAGAAATCGATTAAGTTGCTAGATCTTTCAAAATTAGTTTAAAGCAAATAGGATAATCCAATAAACATGCTATGATTATTATAATGAGTAACCTTACAAACCCGCTAATAAATATATAAAAAAAAATCAAAACTGGCCCAATCATCCACAATAGTTTTTCACCGATTTTCCCCACATCCGATGGGAAAATCCTATTCTTGTCTGTTAAGTCAGTCGGTCAATCAGTCAGTGTAAAGAGCTTTATATATATTTAGATGGGGAATAATAGTTTATTGGCTTGGCTAATGAAATTGGTAGCTCTCCAGGCAATTGCAATTAGGCAGCGTGCAACGTGGCGCCAGATTCGAAAGATGGCCCATGGTAACGGGAAAGGAGAGGGGCACAAACCACTTGGGATAGGCGCAAATGGCAGCCGGTGGTGCAGCGGATGATTTCTCGGCATACTGTAAGGACAGACACTAGTGATTCGTCTTAAGGCCCAATCTCGAAATGCTGCTGCTCACCTGCTCGGTTATAACCGGTCTAAAGGCGCTGCTACGTGGTGGCATGGTCAGCTGCAGGGTTTGTGGCAGTGTTGGCGGCAACAGCGGCAACTGCGGCAGCGGGGGAGGTAGCAACAATTCTTTTGCGGTCTGCTCAGCCGGCGGAGAAACATTCTCGATGGCCCGTATGAGATCCAGATCACAGCGTTTGAGCACCAACTCCAGCACGGATCGCTTACGCTGCGGGAATAGCTGAGAGAGCATATCGATGGCCGTTTGCGAGACATGCTCACGCCTTGGAGCACTCAGATCCTGTGGCACAGCCAGGGCTTCAGGCTCTACTTGTGCTTTGTGCTTCTCCTGCTGCTGCAGTTGCTCCTCACGTGTCTCCTCCTCGGTGGACTGCTGTGGACTCTGTGATTCTGCTAACTGCTCTCTGGGCTGTGTTACCGTTAACCCAAAGATGCTACCCGGCGGCAGGGTATCGATTTTACGTCCCGTCTTATTGGCCACCAGACGCAGTGCAATCGCATCCTCCACCGCCTGCTGACGCTTCAGGGCAACCTGCAAATGGCAATGCCAATTGAAATTAATATGCGACAAGTGTTGGTCGACTTTTCAGACACACTGTTTGACTTTGCCCCCACACAAAGCACACAGAGAAGACCAACTGCAATTCCTTTGGGTATCATTCATTGACGGATGAACTGTGTTCCAAATATCCAAATCGCCCAAAAATGGTTAAGAATTTTATGAGACAAATAACCATTATAATTATTTTTTATATTATACTCAATTTTTTTGTTATATATATTTAATACATAGAATGTTGTATTTATTGCAAGCTAACAAAATAGTTCAAAAATCAAAAAAAAAAAAAAAATCAAAACAAATTTTAAAAGAAATTTAAAGATTTTTAATATCAAACTCACATGCGCTGAATAGTCGCTAATTAAATAAATTAAAATGATTTGAGTTATTTCCATTTTTTTAATTGAGTCAAACTTTAACAACAGTTTTAAATTCTCTATAATTGAAAGTGAAGCGAAAGTTAAAGCGAAGTTAAATTAATTAATATGCCTTGATACACTTATTAAAAGTAATAATAATTAAAAATTAATAAAAACAATTAAATGTGCAAATATAAGATGTAACTAACTAATAGTTATTTTAGCTACAATCCTAATAAACATCAAAGTAGGAAAAAGGAATGTTGAAATTCAAAAACAACGGCGATTTCAAACCTCCAATTTAAAAGCAATCGGGAACACGCCAATAGTCGCAGTTCAGTTCCCAATCCCCGTATGTAATGCGAGTCCTGGCAACACTTGTGTAAACATTTGGTAAGCGGATATTTTTGGTCGATTTGTTGCTACGCTTTGACAACTTTCCATCATCATCGTCGTCCTCATCATTATTTTCATCGGTGTAGGCATTAACCCCGCCAAAGACCACAAATCTGAACACGACTTCGAATTTCATTTGCTTACATAGTCCACACCCGGAAGGGGGGCGATTGTGGAGAGAGAGTTACAAGGGAGTTGGTAAGTTGCCCAAAGGATGTTTGTCTTTCGAATAAGAACAATGCAGGAGGTTTATCTAAAGACAATACTAACCACAAAAAGCTACGAATATTATTTTCTTGGAAAGACCTCAACATTTCCGTATCAGTTTCACTAAATAAAAGGATGGTTTATGAATAATAACAGCCTTTCTTTGAAAGATTCATAAAATAATTTATTTTTAAGAAAATTTACAAAAACCTATATTTTGTAAAAAAAAAAAAAAAAACTAAGAATCACCTATCTTCTTTTTCCTAAATACAAGCAAATTTTTAGTAAATAATATCAGGGTATCAAACCGAAACGAATATCGGACTCAATTACGGTTTCGGTTATGTTTTCTATTTGTTTTTCGGTTATCGGCTACTCAACATCTTCGTTCGGTATCGGTTTCATAACGGGTACCGTTTTTTTTTGTAAGTTTAGGTTTACAAAATCAAATTAGATATAAAAATTTAAAAAATATGTTAGTTTTTAATGCAAAAACGTTTTTTAGTTCAAAATATAAGTTATTTTTAATGAGATCAAAATTTAACGATAATAATTGAAGTACTCTTGGTATTCGTGTAAAACATCATTATCTATCATTATCTATGTTGAATCATAGAAATAGTAGGGAACGATAGTAAATAGCCCTTTGTCATACTTTTGCAAAAAGTTAATAAGTAAAGTATGACTGAACATCAATTTGTGAAATATACTGCTTTACAAAAAGATAACTTTTTTCTTTTGAGTATTATTGCTGGGTTACTTTTATTTTCCCGGACTTACCTGAGCAGCCATAATGCGTTGACGCTCGAAAATCAGCACACATTTGGCACACTTGCAGATCTTGTAGGTGCAGAGCTTTTTATGACCACGTAATTCGGAAATGATTCCATGGTTGCGGCATCGTGCACATTTGGGAACTCTATTCGAAGATTTGGGCTGTTGATTGTCAACTGATTTGCCCATTTTGTTGTTGGCTGTTAGACGGGCCCGCTTTGCAGTAAGTTGACTGTCGACAGTATCATTGGCCATAGCTGGGAAACTGCAGAAAAGATTCAATTTAAACTGATAATTAATAAAAAGTTGCCGACGTTATCGTAGCTAATAGTTGCACTGTATTTGCCCAGTGGAAAGAAACTAAATTTTAGAAACACTTGACTGCATCCAGTCAATTGTTTCAAAGCTGACTTCTATTGAACTTTGTTGACATACGCAAGCGTATTGGCCAGCAGCCATTGACGCAAGTGCTCAACAATGCGATTGGTGGTTGTCTAAAGTAAGGCTCCACCTAAGAGGCGTGTCTACAATTGCGAGAATAAAAAAGCAAACATTCATAATTAATAAATTGTACGTTATATGTATTATACTATTGTATTTAAATATAAATATGAAAACAGCAAAAATAATCATGGCCGATTATTAAATGGAAAAAGCGTTATGTCCAATATAACGCACATTCCACTAAAACACTATCTATCGCCAATCCTCCTCTTAATTGTAAATATATCCCCTTTCAGAATTTAGGGTATTAATTTATTTTTTAATTGAAAAATCAAATTAAATTTGTTAAAATTGTCTCCTTATTTCCAACGCGTCTTATACCGAAGGGCTGCCAGAAAAAAGTTGTGAGTCCCAGAAAACAGTTTTCGTTCTGGCAAGCCGTTCCGTTCCATATTAGGTAATAAGCTAAAAATTACTATTTTGGAAAAAAAATATCTTTTTTAAATTTATTTTAATTTAAAAGCTAGAATTTTTAAGTATTTTCAGATTTTTTGTTAGAATTTGTTGATTTTCTGCTATTTATTGCATAGCTATTGCGTTTTGCAGTTTGCATTACCTAAAATTTAAATTTAATGTTAATGTGTCTGTTAATAACAGTCATGAAAATGGCACTCCTCATAATAACTCAGAATAACTTACATAATCTACTCCTCATTATCTATAATAAACTTATGACTTAATTAAAGAATATGCCTCAGTAGTGTTGAAGAACATTTATTTGGTAACAAAACTAATCTGTGAAACATGTCCAATTATACTCATTTAAAAATAAAATAACACAAGTTATTCATATATCAATTGCTGTAAATTAAATTTTAGTGAGATGTTAACATACATGTTTTCTGTTAATCGGCTGCAGAGTTGTTAACGCAGTTTTGTGACATTTTTGGTCGAAATCATCTGCAAAAAGTTCCAACAAGAATTATTTTTTTTTAAATTTTGAGTATAACAAATTATTTATTCATGAATTGAATTGTTATTTAAATAAAATGTTAACACTTTCTTTGGTCTGTTAAGTATATACAGAGTTCTGAACGCAAATTGTGTTCCCTTTTAGTATATTTTATTGGACAAATTATGAAATGGCTATGCAAAATAGCTGAGATACTAGCCAACTTTTTAGCACATACCTCTCGGCAAATTATTTATAAAAAAATAAAACATTTAAGCTGCCCGCTTTTGCTGATGTTAAGTGAGGAGCATATTGCTAATGAGGAGTAACGTCATTAAATTGTATATCTAAAATACACCAAAACATCTGGTAACTAATAAATACTGAATAGTTTTGTAAATTGAAATTTTAAAATTTAAAAATATCAAAAAATTTTAGCTTAAAAATTAAGAAATTGTTTTAAAAAGGTATACGATTTTTAAGTTACCATTTTTGTGCATTGTTCCCAAAATGGTGCATGTTGCCAGATCGGAAAATATTGCAAAGCTAAAACAGTGTATCCACACCAGTACTGCCAAGATTTTAGGGGAACAAAATCTGTTTCTGGCTGGAAAGCTTTTAAAATTGTTCTTGTGGGCACTTTTGCACAGTTTAACCAAAAATATTAACACCAAAACTTAGGTGAATATATATTTAAAATAACCAGATTTCCAGCTAACAGCAATTTTGAAATTTTTCTAGCAAACGAGCTCTGAAAATAGCCAGAACTAGCTATAAAATAGCTAACTTGGCAACAGTGGAATTCAACAGCAAAGTTTTGCTCAGTCGGAAATCTTCTTCGAACGTTAAAAGATGGATCGGTAGCTAAAAGAGATAATTTAAAGCGAAAAACGCAAAGAAAACGGCTTTTGTCCGCTATTTCAGCGATTTTTTTTGTGTTGTAATCAGCAGAAAAATTTTTACCAACAGCTACAACGACCAAACACCACCAGTTAGTCCCAGGCAATAACCTACAGCAATTTTACAATATCTATTAAATTTTACTGCAACTACACACACAAACCAACAATCAAGCCCAATAGATAGCCACACAAAGGAAAGGTGAAAAGCGAATTAGAAAATTATTTAAAACGGCAAAAAATAAAGAATATTTAAATTTTTGCTCGCTTTTCCAATGTGATGAGAAAAATCCGAAGCCAACAGCAACAACTACAGCCACCACCACTACCACTACCAATATCCGACCGACAGAGCAGCGCAGCCATCGTCAGCAGAGCAGCTGCCGAAAAGTATTTATGAGAGTTGTATTGGCCAAGTAAATTTCCTGCGACAATTTTTGATGCTGCTGCGCAATTTGCGACAACACCGACTGCACTTACAGCTACAACAACATCAAGAATTCAAATCACACAACTAAATTTCTTGGCAGAGCGGCAGCAGCGCAACAAAAAATCTTTAAACAGCCACCATTTTGAATGAGCGCAACAACAGCTAGCGCCACTCACAGCAGTAGAAAGAGCGAGAGCACAACGCCGCAGCAGCAGAAGTAGCAGCAGCGACGTTGACGTCAACGTTGTTTCTTATTAGCGCTGCGGAAACGAGACGCAGGAGACTAAGCATTGCAGCTGTTTGACCGGAAAAATTCTCAAAAGCTGCGTGCGTTTGTTTTTGTTGTAAGGAGCGTGAAGCAAATAGACTGTGTGAGTGCCTAATTCCAATTGCCAAAAAACAAAAAAAGTCGTACGCAAACGCCAAAAATGATGGTCGAACGCATTTTGGAGGAGAAAAATTCCAGCACAGCTGGTGAAAAAGAGCAGTTTGAGTCGCTGCGCCTCAACGCCGGCAGCGGTGGCAGTGGCAGTAGCAACAACAACAACAACGCTAGCGGCTCAGCAGACAGCGGCGTAGGCGGCAGCAATGTCTCTTGCAGCAACACCGACAACAGCTGCAGTCGAAGTCAATCAGGTGAGTGCTCAATTTCAAGTTTTTACTCCTTTCGTTCTTCTTTCTGACTCTCTTTCGCTCTCTCGCTCGTTCACTCTTTTGTCGTTTGCTTTCGCTACGTAAAAAGTTTTCATTGAATTCAAAACAGTTGTTGCCCCACTGTGCGAGCTGTGTGCATTGAGACTTTTTTGCAGCTGCCGCACACGCATAATAAAAAAAAAGAGAGAGAGAAAGAGAAGGAGACATAGACAGACTCAGCTATAGGCATCGCCCTTCATCCCTTTACCTTGTGGCTTGATGTCCTTCCAAATGCGTTCTCTGCTTCTTTATCTTTGACATTTCTTGCCCATCTCTGTTTTCGTGTTTTTATGTTCTGGAAGCGAACATTTAATAGCAATAATAGCTATGCACTTGCATCACTGTGCGCTCGCCTTTTCATTTCCATGTATTTTTAGTGATTCGGCCAAACAGCTGGCAGCCTGGCAACAATTCCGTCTATATTGCCCACATATTCCTAGAACTCTTACATGTGTCTGCTTTGGGTATCCCTCGAGGTCTTCGACATTATAAATCACATACTCAAATATACATACAATACAGTTAGTCAAGTAATAGTTTTGACAAGTAAAACAAAACAACTTGATTAATTTTTTATATTTTAGTTGAAAGTAAAGAAATCTTTTATGGTTTTCCCATTATTTGTAAATAAATTACAAATATCTCATTTTTAGTTAATCAAAACAAATACTCGGCTAACTGTATGTACATACATATGTATGAAACTAACAGATACACAGCGTGTGTTTATACAATTTTGGGATCATGTTGTTTGGTAATCAATTTAATACACGTCAAGTATTGATTTTCACACTCCAGACACGATAAAAATTCCCCACAGTGGGTTTCTAGAGGGAACATTCAAAAAGTCAAAACAAGTGTTTGCAACAGTAGAAAATAATTAAACCAGTAGTTTTCAAAGGTTTCTTTGATTTTCTATATATTCAAAGAACACAAAATTGTAACTAAGTTTATATTTGTATTTTGGTTTTTTTCCATACAAAGTGGGTTGTAATCTTTTCGTATTCCGTCTCAAGTGTTGCATTTGGATAATCTTAATTTGTATTTATCATCAGCTCTTTGGACTTTTCACTGAATTGAAATTGTCTCTTTTTTAATTTAGATTCTCAAGCGCAAGTATGAGTATATCTAAAAATGATTGGGTTATCTTGAAACGAATATATAGAAAAGTGTTAATGATAAGATATGAGAGCGCATTCCCCCTTTACAAAACATCTGGAAGCAAAAGCGCTCTCCCTCCCACCTATTATAAACAGCTGTCCAGATGAACCGAGAAACTTTCCCAGAATGTCTTCCAAGTCTACTCCTACGAATGGGATGGGGAAGAGGGGCGACTGATTCAGCGACGTGGGCAGCAGCGTGAAATGAATTATTGTTGTTGTTGCTACTCGTATGCTTGGGCAAGCTGCTCGTCGAGGCTTATTTCCGGAATCGACAAATTGACGAAATATATTTGCATTTATTATTCAAAGAGCGCGTAAAGGAGCAAGGGAGACACAAGCTATCTCAGTAGAAATTGTTAGAGCGAGACAGGCATGCATACGTATGTACGTATCTAACAGCTAACTTAGTTGAGTGAGCAGGCAATTAATACAAAAGTGATTCATTTGAGTTTTTTAAACTTTGTGCTGTTCGCAAAAGTAGAGAAATAAATGCAATGAACGAAACGGAGCATAGTGTTAATAAACTGCAAGCGAAACTAGTGCTGCAGCTGCAACAGCGACGCCGACAGCGCTGCGGCAGCATATAACCTTGATGACGTTTATTGCACTTTGGCGCTGCAGCAACAGCACCAACAACAACAACAGCAACAAAGCTGCAGTGCAACCCAAAATAGAACGACTGCCAAAGCAAGCGAGCAAACAAAATGAACGAACGTGCGAACAAAGACAAAGCGATGAGCGCGGCCGCCCGCTCTCTGTCCTCACCACCCCCGCTACGCTCCACTCTACTCCAACGCTGACCGAGTTCGAGCCAGCGTCTGCTGACGTGTTGCGACTGAGCAGCTGACTGCGCTGCCACTAGTGCAGCAGAAACAGCAACAGCAGCAGAGCATGATGATGACAAACCTAAAAAAAAATTGCAAGAGTGCTTTTAAAAGATTTGGCTGACTATGAAATACCCTGTTAACCAAATCTGAAATACACTACTTTGTAAATAAATACCTAGATAATGAAATAGATGCCACCATAGTACTAGCACGTTAAACCCCTTATTAAAACTATATTGAATGGTAGTTTGTACAGGGTATAAAAATTTGTTAGTAAATATCACGTTTACTAAGGTGAATGCATATAAATTGAAGCACAATGTGCATGGTGGGGGGAGGGGGGGTTTATATAGCAATTTACAGCTGTCCGCTGAATACACGCGCCTTGTCAAAATGGCCTGCGAAACGGGATTGGGATTTGGGAGTGGGATTGGGGCGAAGGCGTCGCTCTGTCAATAATTTATTTAGCAATTTTCTTGCCTGCAACAATGAAAGTTTGTCGTAGCACTGTTATAATAAACAGTTAGGCAACAAAGTGTTTTGACAAAATCCAAAAATGAACACAACAAATATTTTATTTTATACATTTTTATTTTAATTCTTAATTTGTTAACTTGTTTTAAACCAAGTTAAAAAATAAAGAAAAATAATTTTAATGAAACTTAACTTGTATTTTTAAAAAAATAAAAAACAAAAATTCTGAATTTGTATTTTGTCAAAACACTTTTTCTTGACTTACTGTACACAAGCATTAGTAAATACTATATTTGATACATATACAAACATGACGAAAGCTTTGTGGGTGGCTACTTGGCTAATTGCCACCATGCGTTGGTCTCTGCAAGAATTGATGAGCGTGGCAGACGGTATGGCAACGGCAACAACAAAATATAAAAAAGTAATAGTGTATCATCATTATTATCAGCCTCATGCACAGTGGTTGTCATTTTAACGTTTTAAGTAAACCATAAAATCAAATGTGTGTACGTGCAGCCGCAGCCTCACACACGCACACAATACTTTGCCCTCCCACATCATGGTATGGAAATTTATTTAACTCTGCCCTGAGCGCAACGTTTTTCTCGCATATGGCAACGCTGTCCGACATGCAGTGTAAAAAGAAAAAGAAATCCAAGTCGCACTCAAACACATTTCTTACGTTCAGACAACATACATATGTATGTATGTATGTGGATATTCGAAAACAACGCTCCATCAAAGTAATGTTTGTTTTTGTTTTTTCTTTTCATTTTGCCCTTCCACTTATTTGTTTTTGAACGCAATTCGCATATCAGGCGATGATGTTTTTGCATGTTTGTATATTTGTATTGTACTTGTGTTTGTGTCGATGTTTGCGTTAACCTCGTTTTTCACGCTGCCCTCCACAAAAGCACGTCAGCAGCCTACGTGATGTTGGGCTTGTATATGTGCCTCACACTTACAGTCAGGTATACAAGACAGAGAGAGAGAGAGAGAGAGAGACTAGCAGCCCCTTGTCTGTTTGTTCGGATTTGTCTTTTGTTCGTTCATTCGTTGGCGCTCTCTGTCGATGGCTGTTGCTTTTGCTGTCTGCTTTTTTGCGTGGTCATACCGGTCTTTTTCAATGCGCAGCCCAATGACTGTTTCATAGCCGCTCTCGGCTCTCTGGCAGTCGTCCCTCTCTCTAACTGTGGTGGGCCACCACTTGTCGCTTTTGTTGTTATTATGCTCATGTTGTTTTTGTTTAAAGCTGCAGCGACAAAGCGGGCTGTCAGTTTTTACTCAGCTGGTTATAGCTCTGCTCGTTTATGTTGTGACTACTTTCGCTCTTTCTTTCTCTCTCACTGTGTTTCGCTCATGTGTTTACTCGGGAGGCCAAAATAAAATCAAAATAACATGCTTAGCGATTATGTCAGTCTCCATCGATTCGTCTGTTATCGTCTGTTTTTCTCTCGTTCTCTTCCTTACGCTCTTTTTGTTGTTCTGCCAAACCTCGCTCTATGAATTTGTAATGTTGATTTCATTATTTTTAATAGAACGCAATTTAAATTTGTTAAACATTAAACAAAAGCCTCATGCATCTTCCGCTTCAACTTCACGCCCGATATTGTTAAAAAATGTTATTCGCTCTGCGGTTTCTCTTTATTTTTATTTTGTTATTATTTATATATACACACTATGTACACATATCTGACCCCACATCGGTTCTTTTAATTGAATCAAATTAAAAACTTTCCATGGCAGAACACATGCTTAGCTCTCAATTGTTATTGTTGACCCAAACTAGCGGGAGGTTAATCATATGATATAAAAACAAAACAACTGGCTTTTTTATTTGTTAAAATATACAATTTGCGATTATTCAAAATTTGGAATTTGGAAACCTGCTTCATTTCCGTTTGCTTATTTTGCTTCCAGTTGCATACTGAAGTTGGAAAAACAAACAAAATGAATATTAATTGCATAAATAAACTGATATCAATATATTTCTACATTTATGCATATTTATTCCATACCTTAAGCATTATCATGTGTTAAAAAGTCACGTAAGCACAAAATATGCACAAACATTTGCGACGTCAGCGTTTGTAAGCTTACATTCTCTTTGGCACGTGTAAAGAGCGCACAGCATAAAAAGTAAAACTTTCCTCCCCTCGCTCGCCCGCATACAAGACAATACAACAGCCTGGCGATAGTTCCAACTCTGCCCACACAGTAAATATCGCTCACATCGCTACCGCGACCTCCCCGTGCGATTGGACGTTTCACTCTTATTAGAAATGCGTTTGGCACTTCTCTATTCTGTTCTGTTTGTGCTTTTGTGCTTTAGCTCTCTTTCACAGGTTCTCTCTTCTCTTGACGCTCTCCCTCTCTTGTTACGTTAGTTTTTCGGCTGCTGCTGCTGCTGCCTGGCCGGGGCTGAGGCTGACACTGTTGGCTGTTCGGCAACGCGTGTTTGTTTCTTTCCTCGTTTGCGCGGCGCGACGATAGTCCGGCTACATTTTGTCCGTGTTTAAAGAATTGTTCTGTTTTAAATTTTTGTACTATTCGGTTTTATCATTCGCACACATGTACATGTAATGTGTACATATTTTCCGCAGTCGCCGCAGCACAAAACTCCACGTCGTCCGTCGTTACACACTTACAATTTCTAGAGAGTTTCCGCGTGTTTATTGGCAACGTTCGTTCCGTTTATTCATACATCGGACGATTCTAAATTGTTTACTGTTGTGTTTAAGATGACGGCTGCCTTTTTGCGCATTTAATCCAACACTTAGTCAAAATAAATATCAAAAACTATAAGCAATATAAAATATAATCACAAAAAGAGGGAACCGTTTTTATAAAAGCGTTTCTAAAAAAAACAAATAAAATTACCAAAAACGTGTCGGGCGTTAGCAGCGACGCCATCATCAACGTCGACTGAGAAGCGGGCATTGCTTAGACAAATTGCGTTGCGGTTAAAAGCAAAGCACAAATACAACAACAACCACAAACATGTTGGGTAAATACAAATACAAATACAAATAGAATGCAGCAACAACAATTGCCTATTATAGAAGCTTTAAGCTCAAATGTGCGATATCCCATAACCATATATTTATTATAAAGTGTGTGCTATAAAACTGAATCGATTTAAATGCCGGTTTTGCATTTGTTTTGCCTCTTAATTCATTTACTGCCTTTCCGCTATTTTTGTCACTGTGTGTGTGTGCGTCTCATTTGGCATTTACTTTGTTGTTGCTCATATAACATGTATTGCATTTCCTTGTTGCTGTTATGTTCTTTCACCTCCCATTGTTTCAGGAAAGAAAAAAAATAAAATAAAAAACAACAACAAATGGCATGTAATATTCTCTTAAATGCATATGCATGAGCAAAGCCAACGGTAAACAAGTTTTGCAATTCCAATTAGAACACAACAACTATAACAATTACCTGAGCATATTATAGTACATGCATTCCTATAAGCTAAAACAAGACAACCATCCTACCTACCAAGTCTAATAGGCAAGACGAATGAATACCTTAAGTATTTATTTTTGATTTTCTAACCTAACATGATCGTTTATATTTACAGTAGAATTCAAAATATCAACCAATAACTTTATTGAAAAACAAATACTAATATATTGTTAGAATTTTCATCTTAAATTTAAGTATGAACAGTAGGGTGTGTCGATTTGCATATCCAATTTCTTAATCTACGGTGAATATTAAGATGTTTTCAACAAGAAACCATAGTTCGGCGGTGCGAACAATAGAGCAAGACATCGGTTCGGTTCGCAAATTAGTTTGGGTTCGAACCTTGGTACAATTTCATGCAAAAAATATTTGTATTGTTATATGTACATTTTTCTCTACTTTTTGAATTAATAAATTTTTTTTTTTAAATTAATAAAATTCTGATGATAATTTAAATTTAATTGACTTATATGACTTTTTTAATCCGAAGTCTCAAATAATTACGTAATATTAGAAAGCCATCAAATTCATGTAATTTTTTGTTCTTTTAAACCGAAACCTTTTATTTTAGGAATCGGTTCGGTTTAGGTTCGGGCTCGCAAAGTAAATAATTTGAAGGGTTCTTCTACGTTGTTCTATGGGATCAATTTGTTTCTGAGACTAAAGAGCATGTCAAGGACTTGGTTTTTATTTACACCAACATGGCACACATTACATTGTTTCTTGTATTTTGATTTGTGTGTGACTACGTGCCGACTGAAATCCATGGAATCCAATTTACTCTATTCTTGCGCATCCCCATTATTTAGTCAAAGCATCTAGTCAGTAAAAATACAGAGAGATGGTCAGTTCCAATTAGAATATGCGTTGTAGCAAACAGGCTCAATGAGTGTGTAGTTGAGAGTGGGAATGGTGGTGTGAATATGTGAATGGAGTATCACTCTCCGCACACACCCACAAAATGCCCACCATGCACCTTTTCCCCCTCCCCCTAAGATTGACTAACGACGACCTTGAGCGCCAGCGTCGACAGGCCTATTCACAAATACACGCACAATACACTCATCACTGTACTGTGTGTACATACAATGTACATATGCATGTGTGTATGGTTTTGTTATTCATATTATAATTATGCATTTTGGTTTGTTGTTGCTTTTGTTTTTACACTCACGCGTTCATTTGTATTACCGCTTACCCTGCCGGGCGGCTTAGCTGCTGCTATTGCTGTAGCTGCTCTTGTTGGTTCGCCATTTTTATTCAACTTTTGCTTTTACAATTTCATTCGGCGGCGCAATAATTTTCTTCTTCTTAGGCGGTGTGGGTTTGTTGTTGTTCGTTCGGTATGAAGTAACAGCAAGAGATTAAGAGTCGGGCGGAAAGAGCGGCAGAAAAAGAGATTGTGTCGGCATGCCGTATGCTCGGTCTCTCTTTATAAATACTCTTTGCAGCCTTGCTCTCGATTTACCCGAATGTGTCGCATGTTTTCTTCTTGCTATTTTTCTTTATTAGCTTTTTTTTTATCGGCTTTACTTTTATTAAATTTGAGCAAAATTTTAAACATTTTAATTTGTTTGCTTCTGCGTATTTCGTTTTGTTTCCTGGTACGCCTCTTTTAATTTCACCTCAGCCAGGCTTTTCTAATCTTTAACAACTTATGTACGTACGTTGTTCATACATATGTACATATATTCTTCTCTTTTACTCTTTATGTTCCTCTGTCAGTTAGTGCTACTACTTAATTATTGCTATTACTGTTTATGACACTTGAATGTTTTGTTGTTGGATTTAACAAAATGTTTCAAGGTTGCTCTTGTTGTTATTTTCTTGAATGTTTATTATCATTTCATAGTGTACTGTTTTCTTTGATTGTTGCTTTGCTATCGGTTTCGTCGTTTGTGATACGAGGGTTAATTGATAAGAGGTGAAGAAGGTAAAGCTTCAATTACAAATTGGCACTGGGAGCTTTGGCAATAAACAGATAAACGAATCCGTTCAAATAAATCGTCTGAAAGGTTCAATTTCACTTTTAATCTATTGATTTGTTTGTTTTTTTTTTATTTTTATGTAAGGGACTTATGTTCTAATTTTCGTCTTGTTTTGCTTAAACAAATATTATAAATATAAAAAATTAAATACACGGAAAAGTGGAAAATAACTTAAATAAATTTTAAAAATTTCAAAAGGGATGTTGCTTTGATTCTCATATACATAAATATAATCGGGTTGTCCCAGAAATCCCTTTTGTCCAAGTTTCTCTTGAGTACCAAATTGTTTTGAGTTAAGACATCAATATTAAGATAGTCAACGAATTTGGTTAACAAAAAACTTACACCTTTGCTAGTCAAGTGAACGAAAAATGAAATCCCTACTTTATCTGTGTCCCGGGATATTTAACTAGGGTAAAATAGTGATTTTGCTGTGAGACCCCAAAATGATTGGGTTTAGGAAGATAATTCATCTTAAAAATATATGCAGATCGTAGCTGGTATTGACCAATAATCGAGTTTTTACATCATATGCATGAAAATTCCATCCTTTAATAATTTTCTTAAAAGCATTTCTTAACGGCTTACAGCTAATTTTTTATTTAACGGCACACATATTATGCGACCTATCCTAAGCTTGACTGTAATGCATATTATATACGCTTGGCTCTTAACTGAATCGCGAACTCCAAATTGTTCTAGACGTGTTGCATCATCAGAAGGAACAGCGGGCGGGCTTTACCAACAACTGTTTCAGTTGGCAAGTAGTCAGTCTTGGCAAACACATGACAGCAATTGTGCTGTTATGTTAAAGCGTATTTATGGCGTTGTTTAAACACTCGCATATCTGAAACGCAGTTTATTATTTCTTGCATTTTATGAACACAATCTCTGTGCAAATATTTGTTGCATAGTTTTGTTTATAGAGTTGTTCTGGCAATTTAATGCAACACGAATAAAAATAATAAACAGCAGTAAAAACATTATTTATTTTCGGTGGGTCTTTTATTAATCAAACAGTCGGAAAAATTTGCATACTCTTACAAAAAAAAAATAGCTGAGGGTAATACATATCTGTAAACAACTTAAAACGAGTTGAAAAAGATAATTTTTTCTTCAAATATAAATAAAAAAAATATTTTTGAAATCGATTAAAAATATTTAAATTACTTAACTAAATAATTAGAAATATGTAATAGGATAACGCTTATGGTATCTTGAAGTCGATCATAATGCTGTTTACTCCTGTCCGCTTTCATTTGTATTTGTGTAAACATTTACACAAATTACGCGATGCAATGATGCCTCCAGTGACTTATTCTCGCTATTTGCCCGTCATTTTGGGTTGCTTGTGTCATTCTCAAACTTTTGGTTATTCTTTGCCAAATATTTTGACTTGCTTATGTGCTTCTTCTCCTTCGACTTGGGAGAAAGAGAATGAAGTACGACGCAATTAATTTAAATGAGCCACAGCCCGTGACAAATGTCAAGTCGCGCCATCGAACCAGAACCTGATAGTGGTTAAAGCCGCAATCCGCTGGAAATCTCATTTGACCGGCCGGCAAACACGTCAACGCTAATCTGACTCAAAGCTAAAGCTCATGAGTTTTTTTTTTGTTATTTGTTTTGTTTACACTTTTTCAAACACAAAAAAAGCAACAACAAAAAGAAAACTATTTTTAAGCTTGTTTTGGTTTCAGTTTTCTACGGCTTCCAATTGGCGTTTAAGGGAAAAATATTAAGTGATTAGGAGATACCCTGTTGCTTTTAAAGATTTTAATTGTCAGATCGTTATGAAATTTATGTGCTAATAAATAGTTGTCCTTGAGATCGACTTTGCTATTTTGATTATTTTGCTATGAATGATTACGCCTTCTTGGTATTGTCATACCCATTTTCAACAGGTGCAGGGTAGACAAAATAACAGGCTTTTTTTTCCAATGTTTTCACAGTGCGGTCTATTATATAGTATTAGGAGGCGTGTGCTGTGTAATACTGTGAAACACAATCTCACAATCAAGTTGATTCGGTAATAGTAACATGAGAATTTGAAAACAAAACTGTAATGGCAACAACACTTCTCATCTGACTTAGATAGATAAGCTAATCCAATCATGGAATTCACTGTATTTAAGCTTCATTTACGCAAAATAGACAAATAATATAATGGACACTTTTGAGGGAAATATGATGATGAAATAATCATCAGATATTTCCATTTGCGTCTGTATTTAAAATAATTATGGTATCAGGAGATTAGTTGAGTTATGACTTCTGAAATGTCAAAGGTTACAAAATTTAATGAAAATGTATAAGAGTGAATGACGAAACATACTTGTAACGATTTTAGCAATTGTTTTAACTTTCTACATTGCAATATTCTTCACTTAACAAAAGTCACATATGATTTGTCAATATTTTGACTCTGTTTTTATCGCCACAACAAATTGCCCGCAATTAATCATAATTAATTTCTTGCGACAGCAAACTCTGAAACAATTTTGAGAAAAATCTAGAACAACAAAAGAATGTATTGAATAAACGAAATGATTTGCAAAAATCTATAAAAGAGATGCGCAAAAAATATCGTAAGAGGCGCCAAAAAGCAGACGGCAGATGCCTAACACAAACAAATTAAAGCAATAAAAATAAATGAAAATCCAAAATGGATATTTATATTTTTTGTTTTTGCTGCACGCTTCTTTGTTTCTTTTAAATTTTAATTTACGTAAGTGATAAGAAAATAAAAGAGACGCACTAAATAGGCCAAATTTAAATTTAGATAAGAGGGAGTGTGTGTGTGTGTGTATGTGTAAGAGAGACTGGGTGGGCGTAGAAACGTGTGCGAATCTGAGGCGTGGCGAAGGATGACGCGTTGCGGGTGGTGGGCTGTTGGCCAAAAATTCTTCGAGCCATTTAAAAAACCAAAACAAAAACAACGTTGAGAATTTTATATTGAAAATGTGTGCGAGCAACAAATGACGTCTGCACAAGATGATAAAGTATAGGATGGGGCTGCAGAGGTTCGAGATTGTTACTTGCACCGGAACCAAAAAGAACCCAAAATTAAATCGAAATCTTGTCTAAACATTTAATACGATAGTGTGTGTTTGTGTGTCTGAGTGTGTGTATTTGTTTATCAATCTCCGAATTGCGTTCTTAAGAAATACCCAGTTGTGTTGCCAGAAGGCGGAAGAATACAACAAATGTCTAGAGAAAATGGGTCAACGAAGAAATTATGTGATTGGCAAGTGGATTATAAAAGCATTTAGAATACATAGATAACGACTGATTGATCGCTTTCAGTTAGTACAAAAACGACTTTGTTTATTCGTTTTAATAATAATCCAGATATGTTAAAATGAACAAAGGCAGCAACTTTTAAAATTATCTGTCTCTCCTTTCCTCAAATACATATGTATGTAATTTTAAAACAATGGAAATTATAAGTTCTTAAGATATTATCTTCAGGAAACATGATTAAATTTAATGATGATACAGATTTCTAATTATAGAAAGATTTCTTAATTTATATTTATGATTAATTGTTTTTTTATTTTAAATTTTATTTAAAGATCAATCAACTAAATCTTCTCTTTTCTGTTAAGCACGAATTATGTACTGAACTTGGTTAATAATATGAATTATTTGTTACATTTCTATTGTTCGATGCTGATCATGTGATTCTCCACATTGTTGTGTCTATTATACTTGAATAGATTGTCTAGTCCGTCGTTGATTTATTTTATTTTATTATGCGTATCATTGCAAGCCATTCTCATCAGTTGACCAGAGGCCAATTACCTCTCGCTGAAAGTCCAACAAGTGCAACGATGCATATCAGCATTAGATTTATTACAGACAAGGCTCCTCGTCCCCACTTCTCTTGGTTCTACAGCACTCTCTCCCGCGCCTAAAAACTCCACTATACTTTGTTCCACTCGACTCTACGCTATTCTACTGCAATATGGGATTGACTGTCTGTCTGTCTGTCTTTATTGACTGATTACGGCGTTGCATTTGCAATTTGCAGCAGAGCCAACTTCGATTGGCGATTGGGTGGGCCAGCGATCTGCTCCAGGCTGGTCGAATGCTTTCGAGTAGTCGGACCGAAAAACATACAAACAAACGGAGAGACAGACTTGTAAGTCCAATGGGTTCTATAAATAGCTGGGTATACTCGCCCGTGCCTGGTTTATGACAACAATTAAAAGATACAATAATACGTATACGCTTGTGTGTGCTGTCGTCGTCATCATGATGATCATTATTATGATGATCATTGTCGGGCTTCAATCGCTTCAGGGCGCTCTCTCAGCCCGTCTTTCAGTCAGTGCCCTCTCCTCATCGGTTCTTCTCCTTCACGGAGCATTTCCACAATAAACTTTTAAATTAATATGTGTGTGTGGACTTGCATATACTCGTACATATTTTATTTTTACATATTTTATTCAACTTACTCGTTTTTGCATTGGGGCGACTTGTTTACGACACGCGATTTGCTTTCTACGCAGTTGAGCTAAATTATGTGCTCGGTTCACACACATGTACATATTTCGTATCTGAATGTTTGTGTGTGTGATCGTGTATATTTATATTATTATTATTATTGTTTTTTTATGCATTGATAAAAGTTGAAAATAGGCATACAAATATGGCAAGTGGTCGCCGATAAATGTGCGCAAATATTTATTGTGTTGAAGCATAAAGCCAAAGGTTCAGTTCTTTTGTAGATCGTACGAATCTTGGAGGGCGTCTTATACTTGGAGTCACTCGATAAGCATTGGCTGCTGTTGTTTTATTTGTTTAACACTCTGTTGAGTTTCCAATTATCGCCAGCATATGAAATTGAAGGCTGACAAATAATCTTCTAAGCAAAGAATTAAATTATCACGCTATCAAATTTGAAGATTTGTTGATTTGAATGGACAACAGCAACAGCTATGGGTAAAATTTCACTAGGTTTCACTAAGCTATATTAAAGTAAAATATACACATAAGATTTGATTTGGATTGGGTGTATTTTACCATATAACAAATAAGGGGAGCTGTATTTGGTTAACTAAACCGCTTTCTTCTTGACTGATTTTTGATTCCTTGATGTACTTTTTCATATTGCAGATGTAAATCAACACTAAAATTGTGCAATTTCCTATTTAATATTTTATCATAAAGCTGTGAGAGATTGCATCAGTAATTGTAAGCAGCTGACGATCCAAGTGTTGAGTAGAAATACCTTACCGTGACTCACACGATTTAAAACACACTTCTAACTGACGACATGTTTATACGACCGTTAATATTATGATTATTAAAAGTTACTCACGATAGAATAAAGCTTTCAAATTTAATTATAAATTACAATAAGAACATAAAATGTTAAACTTTAATTTAACTCTTTAGCAATAATTTTTTTTAGTAATATGTATCATGGTATAAACTGTGTTCAATAAATTCTTTGTTTGGGGTTATTGTTGCCAATAGTTGTGAAAATGGTTCAGTTCGCTTCCATACGTTGTCCAAAACAGTTGCTCCTAAAAATATTCAATTTCTATTTTCTAACAGGAGCCAATAACTATTGCTCTATAATTTCATCATATTTTTCACCATTGCACCGCAATGTTTGTTAATTTAAAAAATCTATCAGCATAATAATAACAAATTGTTTTGTTTTGCAGACGGTCAGAATGAATTGACACGCTACAGCAGCGAAGATGTGTCTGGAAACGAGTCGAGCGAGGCGCCCAACATGACCGAGGTGGAGCGTCAGGCGGAGCTCAATCGGCACAAGGAGGAGATGCAAAAGAAGCGACGCAAGAAACGCATCAGCTCATCGCTGCATTCGTCAACTTTTCAAGGTATTTCATAAATTATACATTGATTTCCATATGTATATTAATAATGCCTGCATTTTAGAACTGTACAAGTTAACTGGCGAAATACTTGGCGAGGGTGCGTACGCTTCGGTGCAGACGTGTGTGAACATTTACACCGATCTGGAATATGCTGTGAAGGTTATCGATAAGATACCGGGACATGCGCGTGCGCGTGTCTTTCGCGAAGTGGAGACATTCCATCACTGTCAGGGACATCCGGGCATCTTGCAACTGATTGAATTCTTCGAAGATGATGAGAAATTCTATTTGGTGTTTGAGAAAATCAATGGCGGCCCATTGCTTACCCGCATCCAGGAGCACATCTGTTTCTCGGAGCACGAGGCGGCGCAGATCATTAAGGAAATTGCGTCCGGATTGGATTTTCTGCACAAGAAGGGCATTGCTCATCGTGATCTCAAGCCGGAGAATATATTGTGTGTCAAAACGGATTCGCTGTGCCCCATTAAGATATGTGATTTTGACTTGGGATCCGGCATTAAGTTCACCACGGACATCTCATCACCAGCCGCAACGCCGCAGCTTCTGACACCAGTAAGTCTAATTGGAAGATTGCAAAGAATTTGGCCTAGATTATTAATGGTAAATGTATTGCTTGTAATTGCAGGTCGGCAGCGCCGAGTTCATGGCCCCCGAAGTTGTTGATCTATTTGTGGGCGAGGCGAATTATTATGATAAGCGCTGCGATTTATGGTCCCTGGGCATTATTGCGTACATTTTGCTGTGTGGCTATCCGCCCTTTTCCGGCAACTGCGGTGAGGATTGCGGCTGGAATCGTGGTGAAAACTGTCGCACTTGCCAGGAGCTGCTCTTCGAGTCCATTCAAGAGGGTAGGCATTCAAATTGATTAGACTTAAATTTTAAATAAATCCATCTTATATTTTTATTATTTATTTTCTTTGCCTAGGACGTTTTTCATTTCCGGAGGCTGAGTGGCATGATGTGAGCGATGAGGCCAAAGATTTAATATGCCGTCTGCTGGTAAAGGAGGCATCCAAGCGTCTAAGTGCCGAGGCAGTGCTTAATCATAACTGGATACGGATGTGCGAGCAGGAACCGCCAACCAACAAGCAAGCGCGCCGTCACAAGGCGCTACAAACCCCAAACAACATTCGCCGGTAAGTGTACGGGCATTTAGAGATGGGCACGACGTCGTCTGGAAAAAAGTAGAATAATGTTGTCTGCTAATTAAACTGATCCTTACGATCCTTAAAAATTGTATCTTTCTATTCAGTAAAAAATTATAATTGAATACATTAAGGTACCCTTACAAATTGAAGCAAAGAAAACTAATTGAATTTTGTTTTTCCCTTTTTGCTAAATTAAATTTGAAACCCTGCTACAAAAAGACTAGTGCATGCCCATCTCTAATATCATTAGCTAATGTTAGTTAACTTTAACTTATTTCATTCCTACAATTTGCAGCAATCATCAGTCGGCCCGTGAGATATCACAGTTTGCCGAATCAGCAATGGCCGTGAAACGTGTGATCCTGCAACATTTCTCGATGCGCTATGATTATATGAAGGAGCGTCCGAATATTTATCAGCCCTCGCAGGCGTACATGGATGCATATAGCGATGAGAATTACAATCCAAAGCCACCGGCACATTTTACACGCAGCCGGTCCCAGCGCACGGCAGCCGCAGCCTCAACCAGCTACGGCGGACGCTTGTCAACGGCTCAAATGCAACGGAATGCCAGCACTCAGAGTCGTCAATCTTCGCGAAATGCCTCGAGCATTTTTAATAATAGCGGTGGCTTCAAGACGCTTAATGTGCACGAGGAGGACGATGACGATGAGGCTCTGGAGGCATTTGGTCGCTTGGATGAAGGTGTTGACGATGAGTGGGCGCAAGCGACGCGTCGCTATGAACAGGCACGGGAGCAACAACAGCAGGAACATCATCGAGCAGCCAATAGCAGCTTAAGCGAGGCTGAGAATGAAGATGATAATGGTGATGGTGATGATGAAATGGGGGGAAGAGAGGCCGAGGATTATCAGCACTATAAGCATTATTGGCGCGAGCTGGACGAGGATGAGGGAGACGATTACTTGTATGAACAGCAACAGCAGCGTGAGGATGATATTGCCGAAGAAGATGAATACGACGAGGAGGAGGAGGAGAAAGAAGAGAAGATGGGAGAGGAGAAGGATGAAAGGGAGGAGAATAACGAAGCCGACAATCGAAACAAACAATTGAAAGCTAAAGTTGAACAATTTGGCGTTGAGAAGGCCATGAATGGGGAGCAAAAGGTAGAGTGGGAAGACGAAATGGAGGATGTGGAGAATAAGACGAAGGAAAAGGAAAAACTTATTATTGATAATATGGAAAAGTCAAAGCAAAGCGAATTTGCTAAACCAACAACAACCATGCGCAAAAATGCGCAGGAGATGGAGATAGAAAATGTTAAGATGGATGAGGCGGATCAGCAGAAGAATGAAGAGAATGACGATGTTGATGGGGCTCTAAAGCAACGACCAACATCAAGTGATATTAGTGCTACCACAATCACCAATACCAACAACAGCATCAACACCAATAAAATGCAAACAACACCAGTTACAACTGCAACACAAATTAATGGCAACAATGGCGATCAGCAAACTGGCGATGATAAGGATAACGATTATGATAACAATGTTAATGATGATGATGTTAATCTATTGGATAGTATTAGTGATTTAAATGAAAAGCTACCTGAAATTTATGAGACTGCAAAAATTGTTGTCAACTCAGCGGCAGTGCAAGCAACCACAACAACAACAACAGCAGCAGCAGCAGAAACAACTACAACATCAAGTGCAACAACGTGCCCACCAAATGATAAAGTAATTGATAACGAAAATGAAGAAGATGATTTAAATGCGTTGAAGAACGCACCGACAACTGCAGCTGAGGAGACAACAATGCGAACGACTTTTGGCAAACAACAGCAACAACAGCAACAGCAGCCACAACAACTGGCACCTAATAATAATAAGCAGCAACGCAATGTTTACTTTGCATTGGATGTATATCAGAATGACGAGGACGCCGACATAGACGAGGAGGATGACAACTACGATGATTACGATGAGCCTGAGAATGGGATAAAGCTATCGGAGAATGGATTTAAGCAACCGACGCCGGCAATATGCAATGCGTATACACGCAAGCAACGCAAGCAGCAGCAGCAACGCTACATTGCGCCGCGTGGAGATTCCATGGAGAATTGGCGCTATCGTAGCCATCAATCCGAACAGCCGCAACAGCATTCAATAGCTACCGGCGGATATCGGAAATATCGTCCGCCTTTTAGCACTGGCGGCGGTGGTGGCCACTATGGCAATCAGCAGCGCAACTATTTGGGCAGCTTCTCACACAGCGGCGGTGCCGCTGGCTACAAGGTGGCACCGCCACCGTCATATCCTCTGCCAATGCTTAAACAGCAACAGCAGAAGCGTCACAATAGTGCTGGCAGCAGCAGCAGTGGCAGCGGCGGTTCGCCGCCATCCGATGAGCAATCGACATTGCCCGGAACGCAGATACGCAATTGGCGTCAGGATAGCGTTTATCAGCCAATGCGCAGCGATGGCGTGAGTCAACCGAGAGGCATACACCGCTCACTCCATCAACAACAGCCAACCCAGGGTCGCATTGGCTCCGGTCGCTTTGTGCACTCATCGCAGGTGCCACCGCATTTGTTGGAGGAGGCACCCAAGCTGGGCATTGGCCTGTCGTCGCCCAGCGAGAGTCTGTTGCTGCAGCGGCGCATGCGCCAGCAGCAACTACCCGGTGAGGTGGCAAGTGGCTAATCAGTCCGATTGTAGCGAGTATAACCACAGCAGCTGTGAGCAGACGCCTCAGCAAAGCTAACAGATTGTTTTGGCCAACAAAATATGAGCCAATCATGGAGAATTCTTGCGCTTGCGGCGTCCTGGCCAATAACGATTACAAAAATGTTTCCTTTTTTTTTGTATAATTTTTTATATATACACACATATACACACACATACACCACAATCATAAGCAAACTATAAATCATAATTTGCAAAAATTGTCTCATTTGATACACTTACAAAAAAACTGTAAACGCAAAGAAACTACTTAAAATTCCGTCTTATTTATAATGCAGATAAAACATTGTGTAAAAAGGTTATGAATGAAGATGCTGTTAAAATAACAACAACAACAACAAATACCAAACAGTCGTTCGAAAACAAACAAAAACCTTTTTTTATAAAAAAGATTTAAAAAAGAAAACATGTAATTAATCGCTATAATTTTTTATTACGAAAATAAAAACAAAAGTATGAAAGGAAAGAAAATTGTGTTATAAGCAAGTTACATACTCGTGTTAAAAAGAAACTAAAAATTATATTTTTGGATAAACTGAAATTGCAAAGAGAATTTCTTGAGCAAAAGTTAATTCAGCAACAGTTGCCGCCAAAAATGTGTCTTTTTTTGTGCTTTTCTGTTAACTAAGTCAAAACCAAGTTGTTGCATGTTTTTTTTGGCTAAATATCAATTAATAATTTAAACAATAAGGAATTTTGCATACCGAAAAACCAAAATGTACAACAAAAAGAAAAACTGTTGAGAAATCGCATTATTTGATTAATTTAAATTAACAGAAATTGTTACAAAAAAGAATTTAAAAAAATGAAACAATGTAATGATCAAGTACAGAAAGTTGGACCCAAAGTGAAAACCGGGTCAATAACATAAAAAACACACTTAAGCACACACACTTTATACACAATGTGTGTTTCAGTTGGTCCAAAGAAAATTTCTTCTATTTGTTAAGCAATTGAAATTCAAACAACAATTGATACATTTTAATTGTAATTGGAATTGTAATTGCATAACAAATACTTGGTAATTTTTTAAAACTTCTTAAACACATTTACTCAATGTGCGTTTAATATTTATGTTAAACAAATTAACTTCTCATTCCTTTTTCATAAATGTTAAGCACATATTGAGAGTTCTAGCCTTAAACTGTCAACTAAAATTCTCTTCGCTTTCATTTCGTAACTTCTTGCTAATCAACTTTTCAAATATACACAGATACACTCCCACTTTTCTTAAAAAGCAGAGAGAATTCTTGACATTACACATTGCTCAACAAAATTTCTTGCTGGGCGTAAATATATGAAAATTAAAAGAAAAGTGAATGGGTTAATAAGAACATAAAAATAATAATAATTATAATAATAACAAGAAAAATTGTGATATAAAATGTAAATGTAAACTGCACCTGAAGAAAACTATCAACTGACGCTGTGCCATCAACAACAACAACAACCGCAACTACAACAAGTTACAACAACTACATAACATTAATAATAAAACCGACTACAATCAATCGAAGTTGTAGTAGCCGGAAGAAGAGTCTAAAGAAATTCGTTTTATTATTATTATTATACATTTCTTTTTGTTTGTTTGTTTACGCCCCACAAAATCAAATGTCAGAATGCTTTGCGCCTAAACATATTGAATACATACGTACATAAAACATACTTCTATTTTTCCAACAAGCAAAACTAACAAAAAATATAAAAAAAACCTGAGATAAAAACAATAAAAAAAAACTAAACAAATACAATTTAAATACTTCCACGTAAAGAAAATATAAAAGAGAAACTATTGCTATGCATAGAATAAAAAAAGAAAAGAAAAAACTACAACCTAATTATATCTAAATTCTAATAAATGGAAAACATCCAGAGACACAACATTTAAGTGCGAGACCCAGATAATTTAAATTTAATTTTTACGAATATGTATTCCTACGACAAAACAATACTTTTGTTTGCATTGTAAACAGGAACTCAATCATATAATGGCAAAACTAAGGAACGCTCTTGTTTTAATTTGTAAAACTGTGAGAAATGTTTCGCAACGAAACAAAAAAAAAACATTTATAAGATGTGAACTAAGAAAGAAAAAGTAGAAGCAAAAGAGAGAGAGAGAACTTGTTAATCAAGCAGCGCTCCAAAAAGAATCGTATACTTCACACACTTCTTTTTACTACACTATACACACACACTTCTACACACATATATATATGTATTTATATATGTAATCTATAAGTAAACTTTAGTTTTTTGCAATGATCGTTAAAACTTGCGAGTAATCTAAGCCGTAAAATTTATTGAAAAACGAGCTGATTTACTCGGAAAGACAACGAGAGAGAAAGTGTGAATATCAAACGAGAGTTCGAGAGCGTTGTGTAAGATCTGTAACGAATGCAAATACTGTTTCACATAATCCGACAAATATGTTTGTATGACAAAATTGTTTTTAAATTATCAACCACAGCAAATAAGAAAACAATCGAAACGATGCGAAAACAAAAAACTAAAAAACCAAACAAAAAAAATAAAGATGAGATATTGTTTTATACATAAAAACGAAAAAAAAGTCAATAAAAATGCAAAATATACAAAATGTTAAACTGCTCGACTTTTATTTAACTTAGCTTGTATCCCTATTTATATCTAATTTGAAGCAAAACTCTATAACTTAAACGGGGATAATTGGAAAGCATTATCTCGATCTGCTGCGGCATGATTCCTATTAATCAGGTCCATCAATTAAACTAACCACATTTTGAATATGGAATTAAAAGTCTTCAGACGGAAGTTTTTAAAGTTCAGATGAAGTACAAAAAAGATGTTGCATACTACCAGGGGTGGCAACTTTGACTAAGAATCGTCAAATTGTATATCATAAGTAAATTATAATTTGAAATTTGATTCTTTAAAATATTAGCAATTTTTTTAATAAAACAATTTTATTGACATAATCATTCAAAAAAAAGAAAACAATTAAGAATACAACATTTTTTTTTATAAATTTAAACCAAGGTTCAAGCATCAAAGCTGTAGGTTCAGCTTTCCGCTTTCGAGAGTATTTATAAAATTTCCATCTTAGTACTCACTTTTAGTATATAATATTTTGAAACAGTTCTTAAAAATTTCGCTTACTAGATAATGTCATGGTGTACATGAGGTATTATTATTATTTTTAGTTTCTATAGATTTTGTATTCCAGACAAATGTTTATTGAGTCCTGCTCTATGCTACTATTTAAAGCACCAAAATAAAACTGTTAATTATAGCATTTTAAGCTGTAAAAGATTGTAAACCTATTTTGTTTTTACGTGCTCCTCAGTTTGGTCAATGATAACATTAGTGTGAGCATCTTGGGGAGCTGTGTTGCTTCCTTGTGCTATTTTAAGAGCAGATGCCATTGAGTTGACGGAAGTAATGGTGCTATTAACGCCTTCGTCACTGGAACTGGCTGCTAGCAAGGGCTTCACATCAGCGGGTTGTTGCTGAGCTGATTCATCAAAGCTCTGACTGTTGATGTCCTCGATAGCCTGACGCAGCTATAAAACACGAGAAGGAAAAATAGTTTAAATATAAATGCTTGTAGTTGTTGGTTTGGAGATGAAGATGGCTAACTCACCTCTTTTAGGCTGACAACACCCACAAGGCGACCGATTCTGGTCACATATGCATGATTAACTCCCATCATGGAGAACATGGAGTGTACTCTTAAAAGAGATGTGCGTTCGACCAGCTGGAACGGTGAGGGATCAATGCAACATGCTACTGCCCTAAAGTCAATGGGTTTCGCCAACTGATCGAGCTCCCATTGTTTCTTGCCCTCAGGTGACATGTCCACAACACGATCGCCGCACTGAAAGTTGGCAAAGTATTAAGTAATTAAATACTTGACCACCTCATTAATATCTCTAAGCAAGATTTACCAAATGAACCCTTTTCGAGACACTCGTCGTTGGCTGCAGATCTTCATTGGAGCCCGATTCCAGATCAAGCTCTGGATCTGATGATTTCTTGAACGCATTTTGGAACGCTGAACGAAGACGCCACTCCGAATTGCTGTTGGTGCTGTTCAGTGAATCGTTCGATTGCTCTCGAAGACTGAGGGAACTCTTCTTTAAAATGGACTTGTGCTGCTCCAGAGCATCAGCTCGACGCTCTGAGGGCAACATTTCCTCACTTGCCATATGACGCAGACTTAAGGCTTCTTGTGCTGGAATAACCTCAAAGCGGGATGGACGTCGGCCGGCCTCTTGCTCCTTCAATTCCTCTTCGCGCCATCTCACCGCCATCTCCATACGCTTCTCACGTCCAATTTGCTGCTCAATCAATTTGACCAACTCCTGACGCTGCACAGATCCCAAGAGTATCAGGTTCTCTGGACTCTCTACCAAGGGAAGTGAGCGTAGCTTTCCATTTTTTCTCAACACCTCCTTCAGTTTCTTGTAGGAGATTCCCTGCCAAATGTATTTGACATCTCGAACCATAAAGTCCTCCACACATTTCTTGTATAAGCCCGAGTTTGTGTAGAGAAGATCGGGCAAATAGGGCAGCTTCTTGATCTGGATGACGCTCTCGTACATGGAAGGCTGTAGAAGTGAAGACACCGCATTGGCCACCAACACCGCCACCAGGACGGGAACCACAAAGGCTATTTGTCCTGTTATCTCGAATACCACAACCGCAACGGAAATGGAGTGGGTCACCGATCCGGAGAAGGCAGCGGCACCTACAATAGCATATGCAGCCGGCATAATGGGTGACATGCAATCCCCATACCGTACTCCTAGAGGAAATGTCCAGGCAACAAATTCACCAACCAAGCGTCCAAAGCCACTACCAATCTTAAGGGCTGGTATAAACATGCCGTGTGGTACGGCCATTGTGGAGCCAATGATGGAGAAGAAGAACTAAATGGAAGTGGGTTAAATGACTAGGGTGTAAGCTAGCTAAGATCATGGGCTACCTACATGGAAAAGCGTGTAGCAAATGAGATTGCCAAAGATGCTGCTATATTTGGTCTTCCAATGCGAGACGATTTCAGTTTGTTCTACATTCAGATCTTTGCTTGTCCAGGTAAAGTTACTAAAAAGATGCGTCAATTGCTTTTCAGTTTCCAAATCACCACCGAAAAACATTCCGGTGCCCAATGGAAAGGTGAGTGTTGATATAATAAGCGCCAGAATTCCAGGGTACAATAGAAGACTGTAAAAGAAATTGATATGTTAATTGTTTATAAGGTAATTGAACTATCAGGTGTGTTCCAGAAATCTCTAGAGATTTTAAAGTGAAATGTTTTAAAAAAAAAAAACAAGAATTTTTTAGACATTTTATAGCAATGAGTTCTTTTTTTCAGGAAAACCAACAATTGCTTTTGTGTTGCTTTAGCGCTGTTAAAAATTTGTAGAGCAGCATGTTTAAGATTTGAATTTTCTATTCCTTACCACCCTAAAAATTATAAATAAAAAGAAGAAATAAGAAGAGAAGGGCCTAATTTCAAGTTTTGGGTTCGTGTTTTTGCTCACGACTAGAGATTTCTTACTGCATACTCACTTTTTTTGAAGGAATTTATTCAGAGCTTTGCTGGAGCGTATGAAAAGAACATAATGCCGATGAATCCAGACAAAGGAGGCGCCAAGCATACCACATAGAGCGCTGAAAGAATAAAGGATATACATAGCATATAAAAATCAAGAATTTAAATGTGATGGTAGTCCGCCGGTTTACCCCGTTAAGGCAAAGAATACGAGTTCCCTGGAATCGAATGGAAATTCCGTGGCGATGTTGGTGGGATACACAGCGTGTACTGTATCTGCACCCTGGAACCACACGGCTATAAGTCGCACCGCCGACGCACCCACCACACAACCAAAGAAACCACGCCAATAATTGCGAACCGCAAAGTATGTTGTGGTCACCTCAATACTGAATAGAACGGCTGGCAAATAAATTAAGTACATTAATTATTTGATTCTTTAAGATCATTAATTTGTCATCATTCTCACCTCCAATGGGAGCTGCAAAGCAGGTGCCCAATCCCAAGGCACAGGCAGCTGCCAACATTTCAGTGTTGCGGGACTCATTTTGATAGATGCTACGAAATGGAGCTGCCATCTTGCTTAGAAGACTCGCCACAATGCTAGCTATATGCACATAGGGACCCTATCGAAAGTAGACATGTGTAAACTAGTTGCGAATTGTAATTTCAAGATAATTTTTAGTACTCACTTCCTTGCCCAAGGGCATGCCACTGCCTAATATGAATGTTAGGCCGAGCACCTTGGCCACCAAGGTCTTAAATGTTAGATAGTTCTTCAACGTAACGCCACGCAGAATTGTCTTCATTTCGGGTATTCCAGAACCTGAAATAGGAAGGGGTACAAATGAAATATAGGACTGAATTGCAAAGAGACAGACTTTTAATTTTACACTCGAAAAAATAACATTGTATAAAAGTGTTTAAAGATTTACCGAAATCTACCTACTGAAGAATTTCAGTCTCTTTATAACCTCATTACGTTTAAAAATATTTTATATGGACAGAGATGTATATGTATTTCCCCAAATGTAAATGTAAATGTACAATTATTTCTAAGAGTTTTTTTTAGAAAATTCTTTGATTTACCTGCAGCTTGTGGAGATATACGATGTACAAAGAATGCCGTAAATACGACCATGCAAACCGGCAGTAAGACCCACATGAAATACTGCACAAATGCATCTGAAGTGATGTTCTTGTAGAACCAGAAACGAACTGTAACAAACATGTTTAGCATTTAAAGAGTTTAAAGGGCTTTAAGGACTCACGTTCAGTCAGCAAGCGAATGCCTTCATCCATTCCAAAGGAGATTAGAGCCATTATGATTCCGCAGACAGTGAGAAAGATCCAATCCTTGCCCAAGCGATTGGCAACATGATGGCAGGCCCAGGATGAGATGCACTGCAGTCTCGTGGGTTCATTATTCTCCAGTTCCAATAGCTAAATAACATAGACAGTGTGTTAACTAAGAATTCCTTGGGTCTATTCCATTTATCAAACCTTGCTCCTAAGTTTGTCCTCTTGTTTGCGCAGTTTGGCAAGTTTGCGCAATCTTCGGGCTTCATCGCCTGCAAACTGCTGAAGATCCCTCGAATATCGGCCATACATCTGTGTGTATAAATGAATATAATACTCAGTTAAAAGTGTGAGTCATAAGCCATTTTTAAGATGGAAGGACAAATGTACATACAGACAGACAAACACATACAAATTGTCACATGTCTGCAACAGATGTGCTAAAAAATTAACATATTTAGATTGTCGTTCAATTCGTGTCATATCTCCCAGTTTGACTTGTGCCACACGAATTTATATGAACAGGTATGGGTGTCTGTATCTGCATCTGTATGTAAACAACGTATATAGAACTCGAATTCGTAACCAAAATAATAGAATTGTAAATAAAAGAGTCACATTTTTTTCACATGCGCAGCGAATTAAACACTTTAAGCAATGCTAATTAGGTTCAATTAACGCAGCTCCCCGGAAAATAATCGCAAAAATAAAGGTAAAAAAATCCCCAACAACAACAACAAAAAAAGATACAAATACATATAAAAAAGGCGTCAACCGAGCGGTGACATTAATCAAAGCAAAAAATATTTGCATAACTAAAAAGCAAGGCAAACAATTTCAATTCAAACCTAGACCTGCTGCTGGTCCGAACTTATGTCATTATGGTATCAAATATTAGACTAGATAACTGACAAATTATCACCACATATTTGCCAATTAGTTGTTCAATCCTAAGCTCTCATTCCACAACAAAAAAAAAAGTAAAATGCCCTGAGCACAAATAATTGCCTATGTAATTTATAATTTATTGTAAATTGTAATCTAATTAATTTTTACTAAGCATTTAAATTCTTTGTTAGATTTGGCGCTTATGATTCAAATTAGCTTATTAAAAGCGTTTATTTCAAGTTGAAAGCTTCCAACTGGTTTGTGTCTTTGCTTAATGTAAATTTTATATTGATCTTTGACGCACTGAGTTTTTGGGAATAATTAGCTGTTAGTTAATTAAGTTTTCCTAAAAAAGAACTATTATAAGGAGTTATTAATGATACACTGAAAAAATTTTTTTCGTTTAATACGAATACTCTTGATTAGTAAAAGGTCTATTTTTTCAGTCTACAGCCATTTTGATAAAAACTGACCAGTTTAACACTAATAATAATTATTAATTAATTTCTGATATGCTAAATAAAATAGTAGTGAATAATGTATGGGCAAATAAATCAAAACTTTTTTCAATGTGTACAACTCCAATTTTGTTGTTTATTGTTATCGCCAGGACTTAAGAAATCATTGCTTTAAATTCCTAAGCCAATTTCCTATTTATTGCTCATTTTAGATGCACTTGCTCAAATCTCACCAGAGTGTGCGTATAACCCAAATCCTCTTGATCCTCGCCAGAGATTTCGCGTTTCTCTTGCTCCTGTCGCATATTAGAGCCATTGGAATAATTATCAGCCGATTGAATGCTGGGTGCGGCCTGCCGCGAGGATGACACAATAGGTTCCGAGTCCTCAGCATTACTGTGGAGTTTCATTGCGCAAGAACTTAACTTATTTAATAATTTAACTTTAGATTTTCACTTTTGTTAATTGCTTTAATTTGTAATTTTATTTAATAAGTCCTTCTAAATTTTTATAGTCAATACTGAATTCACTAGCGGGAGACATCCGTGCACCACCGCAATCAAAATGGGTTTATCAATCTAAGCCAATAAATGTGATGGAGTTGCCGCAGCTGCTGCCCTCACGCTGCCGACTGCGACTGCGGCTGTTTTCGCAGTCGACTCAGAAGCAGATTATAATCGTGAGAGTCAACTGGCCAATAAGCCTACTAACTGCTGCTCTCTTTTTCCACTAAGTTGCGATCGTAGTAGTTTGTAATTAAATGTCCACAGAATTTGTTTTTATTAGCCAGAGAACAGTAGCTTTTACTAAACTAAATAAATTAATCTTGGCGGAGTAGTTGCTAGTCTTCAAATGTATAACTCAGCATACACAAGGGCTAAAGAACTGTTAACACGCTTTAATATATCTAGATTCTAGAATGTTAGTGCAAGTTTGCTTTACAGCTACTGTTAGTTAAATCAAATGTATCTTTACAGCTACTGTTAAATTTACATTTTCTTCGCATATGCTGTTTGTTGAGCTGAAATGCTGTAGAATAAATTTAACAGTGCTAATCAGTATGTCTGTAAATCTCGTACTTAGCCTGTAAAAGGCGCTTTATACCTTGCATAGATCAACTAAATTAATTCTGAATTTGTAATGATGGAAAATAACAATTTCAATATAATGATAAATCCAGATTTAAACTCTTTTAATATAAATACTAAATATAATTATGCTTCGATTTGGCTTGTTTAGTTCGATTAGAGTATAACAGGATTTAGGAAAAATAGTATTCCAGAAGTTTATTATATCGAATAGGTGGTCCTTGTACACTTTGTTAAATATGCACAAATATTTTTACAAAAATTTAATGTTTTATCATGCAAATCTCGTCTTGTAAGAAAATATAAGTAAGAGAAGTAAAATGCCGATAGCAATCATAGACCAACTTATTGAATCACCAAGGAAATGAGCGCAGCTAGCTTTATCGTAGTATTGAGTCAAGTTTCTCTGCATGAGTCTATCTATCATTTGATTATAATGCGGGTAGCTAAGTATCGTCTGTCTGGCAGACACGCCATATTTTCTTGTGCATTCTTCGACAATTTCCTTCGTAAAGCGAAATTTGTATGGTAGACATGTCATGGCAGATATTGATTCTATGATCGTATTAGAGCCTGGTACCGCAAATTGTCCTCTATTGGTGAGCTCCACTCGTTGTTGGCCCATGATTGGACTATCTCCCATAGATACTAAGAACTGGTCAGCATCCCCTTGAAATATAACATATCTTTCGCCTAGCATAACCAATGGATTGCCAAATCTAAAATGAATATCAAGTGAGTATTCTCCACTGCAAATTTTGGTCCATGTTTTGCCTTCAAAGAATTTACAACGATCACCCATCAAACCCATGACTTATTTTAATTTTAAAATAGTTTAAGTATTTGATTTTTATAATATTTCCAAAAATATGACTTATAACTCAGAAATATCTCGATATTACCTGTAGACATTAGATTAAGGTTGTTTACAGTTTGAAGTATTTGTCCATCTGTGACTCAAAATGTCTTGATCCCCTTATTAGCTTGTTCAAAATATAAGTGGGCCATAAATTGATTTTTATCATTAGAAATATTTTATAACGCTCGAATAATTTAAGCAAGAATTTGGCTTGGTTTAGTTTACTTGAAATTGATTGATTGGTGAAAAGTCGATTATAAAACAAATTTCACTCATTGATAAATATCAAATGTTGTCAAAAAATCCAATTAACAGCAATATTAGATGTTATGTTCACTAAATGTGTAAACAAAAGTTAATCACTTAATTAGAGCAAAGTTCAAGTTTACGAAAGGGTCGATTGGCAATGTACAATTTTAAACTTTTATTTCGCATTGATTTCAACTTAAATATAGATCACGATATCTTTGACTTTATGCACTAAAGAGATATACATATATATAAATACATAACAACTTGATATTCTAATTAAAATTATGACATAACTTAGATAAGTATTAACTGATCTTTACAGACTAGCGACAACTAAAAATATGCAAGTGTTGTCCAAACTAACGAATCGATATACATATAGTACAAACATAAGATTGATGCCTATTTTAAACACTTTTGTTTATATTCTGTGTATTTTTTGTGTCTGTTGTTGTATTTGTTTCTATAGGCGGCATTGTGAGCGTTACTTCCGGCGTATCCAATGACTTAATGTGTTCCATTTCAATATCGGAGCAATTGTCCGAATTCGACAGCGCCGAGTCCATCGAAGTGATTGTAATATTCACGGCCTTGTCACTGGCGCTGGGTGAGAGTAGAGGCTTCTCCACAGCTGGCTTAGTATCGCCATCGATCTCATCGTCACATGTATGTGCCACAAAGCTATTGCTGTTGATGTCCTCGATGGCCTTGCGCAACTGTTAATTCGATTAAGATACTTTTTAATAAAAACACAAACTATTTAAATAATGAGTGATAATCGAACCTCTTTGAGTCCCACAACACCGACAAGTCTGCCAATCTTCGTAACATAGGCATGATTTATGCCCACCATCGAGAACAACGAGTGCACCTTGAGTATGGAGGTGCGTTCGACCAGCTGAAATGGTGAGGGATCAATGTGAATCTGTGCCTTTTCCAAATCGATCGGTTTCAGCATTTCCTCCAGTTCCCATTGCTTTTGATCCTCTGGTGACATGTCAATAACACGTTCCCTGGGCTAAAAGATGCATTGTAATAAAAGATAAAATACAACATTTATTTAAATTTTGCATTTTCTTGTAAATTTAAACTATCAATAGATATTTCAATTCGTTTCTACATACCAATTGCACCGATTTCGTCTTTTTAATGGTCGTATTCTGTTTAATGGATGTGTTTTTGTGTGTGTGCATATAGATGTGGATATATGTATGTACATATTAACAAGAACAGGGTACGTTTGGACAAGAGAAAATAGAAAATGTTATTGTTAAATGTCTTCTAAAAACATTAGTTCGATTAGTATGTGTTATAGTACAGTACACAGAATAGATATAGAGACAACTTCACTTACCCCGTCTGAACTTTCTTCAGGGTCAACATTATTGGATTTACTCGTATCATCGACATCTTCTATCGTATAACCCATTTCATTTGCCTCTGACTGCTTGTCGCAAATCCTATCCAACGTATAGCTATGATTTGGCGAATCTTTAACTTTCACATCGCTGCTGAATTTTATTTTTTTCTTTGGCCTTTTCTGCATGTCTACGTGATTCTCGTTAACGATGGCAAGAACTGCAGGTTCGTGTATCTCATTAAAATGGGGCTGTCTATTAATATCTGAAACTTTATTTGTTTTGTATTTAATGCAGGGCTTATCAGTATTGGCTTCGGAGAGCAGCATTTTATTTGGTTTACGCGAATCTGTGTTATCTGTTATTGTATCATCTTTGTCATCCTTAGCAGGCGGCATTTACAAAAGCGTTAAATGTATAGACACACAAATATTAAACAAATAAAGAATCACCTGATTTTGAATCTTTAAACAAGCACAAAAGCAAACCAATTACACTCAAAAGCCTGGCAAAGTACAGTAAAGTCTCAAAACAACTACGAATACTACGATTATATTGATTAATCAAGTTAAGAATTATTACCATTTGTATTGTGGTTTCCACGTCCGTTGAAATTGGGTTTACTTGCTTGCAGATATGGAATGGGATTAGTGATATGCCACACACAAAGATCCATTAGTACCAAATTGGATTGTGATATGCGATTTGAATGAACTACTTACCAGCATGATTTGATCGGTTACAAAATTCCAATTGTTTTGTGCTTGCTTGGAAAGCCAATGTTAACAAATAAGAAAGCGTTTAGTCGAAATTTCCGACATTGAGATACCATGCGCCCAGGAGCTTAGAAACCCAAAGGCTAAATCCTCTTAACACTACACTTAAAAAAAACTAAGGAAAAGTTTTAAAAAATACAAAATAATATGGGAAGGAAGAAAGGAAAAACTCTCTATTATTAATCAAATACTTTTGATTTTTAATCAATTTTTCAATTTTTTTTCCAATTTCCGCCATCCTAATTTATTCTTATAACACTATTTTTTATTTTGGTCTCCAAATTACTGCCTTCCTAGTTTTATTTTCCCAATTTTGATATTCTGAGAAATTTTTGTCAAAATTTTAAAAGGGATCCTTATATGCACATTTGGACATAAATACATGGATTTTTATTAGGGTGCTACCAAACTTTTGTAGCTAAGCCTTATAGTAAATTTTTCTTAAGACTTTCGATTTTCTGTCTTTATACATAATTTGGTGATTTCTGTTCAAACAGACAGACGCACTCGACTCTTGATGCTGATCACTTTCTTTCTGCCCATTACTTTGCACAGATTTCATGTAACCTCGGCACAGGGTATAAATGTATGTAATCCCAACATAGAAAGCACAAAGAGGAGCTTAACTCCATTAGTTGTTAAGTTAAGTAAAGCCCCATTGACTTGGAATGTGATCATAGTGTATAAGGATGGAACCGAAAACTTACCAGCTGAACCTTCTTGGAAATGCCAGGTGTACTGGGCACACTAGGTGCACGCTGCACTTGTACCTCACTGTCGCTGGCCACAGCCGAGATGGAGCCCATCTCCGGATCGGGTTGGACGTCCTGCAGGGTTGTGGACTTTTTGAAGATGGCCTCGAAGGCGGAGCGTATACGAAACTCGGAGTTGCCGGTGATTGTTGTGTAGGGTGTAATGCTGGGGCTGTGTGGTGAGGCGGGAGTGTAGGTCTTTAAATTGAAGGAGTTGGTCTTCTTGAGTATGGATTTGCGTGGTGTCAGCGAGCTGTGCATTGTTTCTGCCCTCTTTTTGGGAGGCAGCATCTCGTCATTGGCAATTTGCCGTAGACTCAATATATCCGGAGCAGGCAGCACCTCGAAGCGGGAGGGACGACGCTGCTTTAGTTCCGCTTCCATCTTCTTCTTCTCCTCCTCTAGGGCACGCTCCTCGGCCTCCTTGTGCCACTTTTGGGCCACCTCCATACGTTTCTCGCGTCCTATGTGCTTCTCAATAATCTTGATCAGCTCGTAGCGCTGCACGGATCCCAGAAGTATCATGTTCTCCGGACTATCCACTAATGGCAGCGAGCGCAGCGTCTTGTTAATCTTCAAGACCTCCTTGAGTTTCTGATAGGAGATGCCATGCCAAATGTACTTGACATCCCGCACCATAAAGTCCTCCACAAAGATGCTATACATGCCGGAGCTTGAGGGCAATAGATCCGGCAGATAGGGCAACTTCTTTATCAGTATAATACTGTCGTAGATCGAGGGCTGCAGCAGTGCGGCCACCGCATTGGCCACCAGCACGGCTATCATCACGGGCACCACGTGTGTTATCTGGCCCGTCATCTCAAAGATAATCACGGCCACGGACACAGTGTGCGTCACCGATCCGGAAAAGGCGGCTGCTCCCACAACAGCATATCCACCTGGCATAATGGGTGACAGTCGTCCGCCGTAGCGTACGCCATGGGGAAACCAGGAGGCCATCAACTCACCCACCAAGCGACCAAAGGCGGCACCTATCTTAAAGACAGGAATAAACATGCCCGAGGGCACGGGTATCGTGGACGCAATGATCGAGAAGAAGAACTGCAAGCAATGATTTTAATTATAAAATGACTTTGTATAATTTACTTAAACACTCACTGTAAATATCGTATAGCACACGAGATTACCAAACACGCTGGTTAAGTTGGTCGTCCAGTGTGTTACAACCGCCGCCTGTTCCACGGTCAAATCTTCACGGGACCAGGTGAAGTTGCTGAAGAGCTGTGTCACCTGCTCATGAGTGCTGAGCTCACCTGCCAGGAACTGACCCGTTCCCAAGGGAAATGAAATGCTGGAGACCAATAGTGCCAGAAATCCAGGATACAAAAAGCGACTGCCAACAAAATGAGAATATCAAGTTTAATTATAACAATTTTTAAATTTATAAGTGTTACGAGAGTGATTTTAAAAGGTAAAAAATGCTTATTTTTTACATGGAAATTAATGAAAAAAACATTTTTTATCCTCACTCAAAGTTAAAACTGGTGCTTATTATTTCAGAAGAAGGACAAGTAATAAGCAATTTATGCAATAAAAAAGAAGTAGTTCTTGATAAGAAACACGATGAAGAAATACAGTCTAAAGGTGTTCTTCGGGTTCCATCGGTAATACTTATAGTGAAACCGTTGAAACCGTCAGTTTGGACAATCATAACTGTAATTAAAATATTGATCTAAATAAATCAGGCACCATAACATTCATACTTTCTTAAAAAAAATAGTTTAATAAGAAATTTTTTTTAAATTTGTAAAAAAAAAAAATAAATAAATAAAGAAATAATTAAATTTTTATTATAATTCAGAAATCATAGAATAACTCATTTTTGAAATACTTTAATCAACACCGGCTTTAATATAATGAAATTGTAAATCTTAAGAAGCCATCATCTGATGGGATACACTATAAAATAAAATAATAATTTATTTAATAAAAAAGATGCGTTTCGTACTTGGGACTTATCAGCACATCCTTGTACATCAAATGTACCTATCGAATTTAATTGGAAATTTTACTCACTTTTTCTGAAGAAATTTGTTCATGCGTTTGTTGGAGCGCATGAAGAGCACATAACGGCGATGTACCCAGACATAGGTGGCGCCACCCAAACCACAAACGAATCTGAATAAAATTGAAATATGTGTTAATTAATGAACCACATATGCAGATAACTATTTTTTAAATTACCCGATCAATGCGAAAACAAACAACTCCTGCGGATCGAAGGGGAATTCGGTGGTGAAATTGGTAAGGAAGAGCGCACGCACAGTATCGGCATTTTGGAACCACACGGCAAGCAAACGAAATACCGTTGCACCACACACGGCGGCAAAGAAGCCACGCCAGTAATTGCGCACCGCAAAGTAGGTGGTGGTGACCTCAATGCTGAACAGGACGCCTGCAAAGGATTGTGGCTCTCTTCAAGCAATCAACTAGATGCGGATCAAGGTACACTCACCTCCAACAGGCGCTGCAAAACAGGCGCCTACACCGACCGCACAGGCAGCCGCGAGCATTTCAGAGTTGCGGGATTCATTCTCATAGATGCCTTGGAATGATGTGACGAGTTTACTTAATAATTGTGCTACAATACTTGCTATATGTACGAAAGGACCCTAAAGATAAAACGTTTATGGTTTTGATTTTTTTTTTCTTTTTCGTTTTAGAGTTTTCCAAAATTGTGATTGTGTCTGTGTGTGTGTGTGTGTGTGTGTGATTTGGCATCAATTTTTCATACTTACTTCCTTTCCTAATGGCATACCGCTGCCCAGAGTTGCCGTTAAACCAATTACCTTGGCCACTAATGTCTTAAATGTGAGATACTCTTTCAGTGCAACGCCACGCAGTATGGTCTTCATTTCAGGTATACCGGAACCTAAACACAGTTGGTATATAATACAATATGTATGTACTTATTTAGATTGATGCATTGAGCATACGCGTCAGGCATTGGGTTAGTATATAACTAAATTTGTTTGTTTTTTAAACGAGTATATAACATATAGACACAATGTGTTAGAATATAGTATATTGGAGGTGCCAAGTGCGCTTGGTGCGGGCAGCTGCCGGAGTGCAGTGGTACAATCAAGTGTGGGATAATCAAATGGAAATTATTAAGTATAATCGAAATAATTAATTTGTTGTTTAGGAGTTCTTAGTCCTCAATTTAAGCCCTTTGCAATGCTTCATCTGAAGATCTTTGTAAGCTATCTAATCCCTGATTTGATGTCAATTACTTCCTAAACAACCATCGAAGTAAGTAAGTAAGTAAAAAAATTAATTTATTTTTATGTTGTGGAATTCTTTTTGCTTTGGAAAACTCAAACATCTACTTTAATGATAGTTAAAACTACAAAAACAATAACAAAGGTACTTGACTATTGTACACTATATAGTTCAATACTTTAAAAGTCAACATTATTAAAGTTAGGGTTAGTTATAGGGATAAACAGGTACACATACATTCTACACATAATATAATATAATAAATTTTTCTTTCTCTTACCTATACTTTGCGGTGCGATGAGATGAACAAAGCCGGCTGAGAATAATATTAAGCAGACCGGCAATGAGACCCAAGCAATATATTGTATGAAGGGCTGTGAGGTAAGGTCGCGATAGAGCCATATACGAGCTGGAATAATACATATAATGTCGATATTAAAACAATATACAGTAAAATGGATCATAGTTTTGGAATGAGTTTACCATTTGTACATATCGATATGCCTTTGTCCATGATGAAGGAGAGAAGGGCCATTATGATGCCCAATAGGGCGAGGAACACCCAATCCTCGCCCAGCCGAGCCAACGTATGCCTCCAGATCCATGATGAGATGCGTTTTATTCGCGTCGCTCGTTTCCCAAGCAATTCCTGTAAATATTTCCCAGCACTGCTGCTTTATAAACCGATGCGTTCAAAATTCACAAAACATCTCAAAATTCTCTCAACATTTGCTACTTTTAAATAACATACACGTACTCGTATTTATGTACAGTGCAGACTGTCTATGAAAGACCACAAAAGAAAGACAATGCTATTGACAATGGGATTGGGATCTATGCCAAATATTTTTGCAAATCAAAAATGGCGAGCAAAAGTGTATGAATACGAGTACTCTGCATAATTTGTTGCCATTGAACATGAATAGCAGCATTTGATGTCAAGTGAATTTCATTCGGATTTCATTTGAATTCTTTACCTTAAATATGTATATTTTTTTCTCATTACGTTTGCATTAAATGTATATATAAATAAAATAGTTTGTCATATGATTATCAATGTGTATTGTTGAAAACACTATTCAAATTTACCTTATTCCTTTGTTTATCTTCCTGCTTTCGTCGCTTTTCGAGTAGCTTGAGCTTTCTGGCTTCATCTTTGGCAAATTCTCCTAGATCTTTTGTATAACGACCATACATCTACAAATAAAGAGAAATACATTTAATAATATGTATTTATTATGGTGCAGTTATCACTTCTCTTACATGAATATTACTTTTTTAAAATTTCTTATATTGCCCCTGTTTTACATATAGAAACTTAGCATGAATATAAAAAATAAATAAACTTTGTCCACCATCCACGTAGAAGACAAAACACTTACTGATGTCTTCGCTTCACTTGTTGATCTCATGGCATCGGCCACAAGTCCAATATTCATTATAAATATAAATAACATAAAAAAAACTCATCTTTTAAAATAAACAAAACAAAATAAGAAAATATATAATAAAATAAAAGAAAAACAATTATTCCAACAGGCAACAGTTTTCACGCCTGAGATTTTTCGTCATGAAACGATTTTTTTATATACGGAAATTCCCAAAATATTTATAGATAGGTGCAAAAAGCGACAAGAATTCGGAGCATAGCAACGAAATAAAAGCATAAATAACATATCAAAACAAATGGTATAAAGTTGTCAAAAAAAAAAAAACAACATGCGAATTGAAATAGAAAATGAAAAGCTGTCAATGCGGAAGCTTAAAAGTGTTTACTTTTTAAAATAAAACCAATATATATGTTAATGAAACTTAATTTTATTATTTTTCATTAAAACTAATATTCAATATTCCCTGAGAAAAACGTATTGAAAAGAAAAACGTGTCACGGTCAAAACAAAGAAATATATAAATAAGTACAAATTTTTCATTTATGTGAAGGGGCAAAAAAATCAAAAGGAAATGCTAAAGACAATAAGACACAAGCCAAGAGCAGGGTTAATTTCCCAGAGGTCTGGGCAAAGGTCTGTGACGGTGTTGGGGTCGGTGTTTTTCTTTTGCTTACATAGTAGAAAGCCTCGATTTCGAATTCAATCTGATTTTTGTCATCGTCTTGGCTGGTATTGTCGGCATTGGCTTTGCGTTTCTGCTTCTGTTGTTGTTGCTTCTGTTTGGCAATGGCCTCATCCCAGCGAAGACGGACGGGGGTAGAGGGTATCTTGTGGGCACGCTCCTCCTCGCGTAGATATTCCTCGCGATTGATCAGTAGCTCCGGCTCGAATGCGTATTCGCGAATGAACTCATCCTGATGAGTGCGACTGTTATTGAACATGAAGCAAGCGATTTGTAACTTAGACAGCGATTCGACTCGTCTGCGATTTGTTTCGATTCAATTTCAATTGATTCGATTTGATTGTCTTTGATAGTTAAGCAGCCGTACTCCGTGTCAGTCGCATAAATCCGTATTACGGCCTTTGACATGCCTGCGCCTGTTGGCCGAATTTCTGTTTCGCATTTTGTTGCCAATTATTTTTAGTTTTCGGCCGTGTTGCTCTCGTTGTTGTCGTTGTTGTTGTTTGTCATTGCAAGACGTAATTACATGTCGCTGCCCTTGAGACCCGTCTCGTCAGCACAACAGTTGTAAATATCATTGCAATTTATTTATAACTTTCTACACCGCTGCACGGCCTTTATCACAATTATTTTAAAATAATTTCAAATATTTTAGTCATCTACAAATCAAAATCACAGCACACATTTTTTTAAACATTTTTCTATTCTTTTCACATAGGTTATAATTTCTAACGATTTTAGATGTTTATTGATTTTTTCAACATTTCTCCGACACTGACACAACGTTCTAATCTTTGCAAAAACTTTTTTAAACTAAAACCGACGCTGTCGAGCTTTCAGTTTGTGTGAAAAATTATTGAAATTTTCTTTCGTTTAGGCCAACGACGCTCTATACACTGGCCAGGGTAACCAGCTGTGCCGAATTCAACCAATTGCCGATTTGGCCAACATATAGAAAAATCGCTTAATGTGTTTTAAAAGCTTTCAGAGATCTTGCCAACTGCTAAATGGCCGAGGTTAAAAAATCTCAATTAAAATGCAATAAATTTTAAATCGGATATGGCAAAAAAAATATACTAATCAAATTATGTATTTTCAAATTTAGAATCTAAAAAAAAACTTGAAAGTATAACATCATTTAATTTGATATCGACTCATATTCAAAGATGTATACATTTTATTCTCAATGTTCTTAAAGTTTTCAAAAAAAAAAAACCATTTCCTTTATACAATAGTAAAAATTCTTTGATCAACTTGATTACCCTTTTCTTTGCAGCCTACTACCTTCTTCAAAGAAATAATTTCTTAACTTATAATAAACACTAAATACCATTCATTATAATCCGATTAAAAATAGAAAACAATTTTTTCCTCACTTGGCTATTTACACACTGTTTCTTATTGTTTTTACACCGGAAAGGGAAAAGGAACAAGAATAAAAACACTAAACAAAACATGAAATAATGAAATAAAATTTATTTTTGATAACTGTGAGCTATATACCCTACATCTTAAATATACATAAATTTAAAAAGCTCTTGGATTACCGAGATAGTAAAAAACATATTTATTTTTAAGATTATTTTTTATAGGAAACTATCTCCAACAAAATAAATAACTTGTATTTGATGGCAATAACTTTTCATAGAATAAATTAGACATTCAGTTTAAAATTTACAAAATAGTTCTTTATTCTCATTCATCTATTTATGTTAATCTCAAAAAATAAGATAAGAGTAATTTACATTTTTGGCTATTACTGTATGTATGTAAATTTTAATTTGAATATAATAAATAACCAGAAATCAAAATCAATCTCTGAACAAGGAAATTATGGTTCTCTGCTTTATACATAAATTCCGATAAGAGAATTATACAAATCGCTTAATTGGAAAGTTGATGAGATCAATAAAATAGCTAAAATCAATAACCAGACATTTTTGGTAATAGGTTTTTACGATCTATTGGTCATTCATGTCAGATATAAAGATAATGCTGTCGTTGAGCGCGTTACCAAGTCACATATGTATGTGAGTGTGGAAAGAAATCTTATCAATAAAATAGATTATTACCAAAGTACTCTCAGTGCTCTATTTGGTAAACTAACTAACTAACATTGTAAATAAATATATTTGTATAGACTTTTTTGCTTACAAGTGTGTCGATATATCCAAATGGATCGTCATCGTCGGATGAGTCAGAATCAGGTCCATTTTCCGTTGCAGGGCAGGGATAAAAGGCCTGTGATTTGACTTTTGGATGTCGCTGGACATGGCGCAGTTCCACCTCCATTGATATGTTGCTGCTGCGTCTTTGGCGCAACTGACGAATGAACTTCTCGAAATCGGCCCACTCGGAGTCGACCAGCTCGACATTCTCTTCGCCAAACTCTTCATCGTGTATGATCCGTTCGACTTTTTGTTTGGCTTTCCCATTGCGATCACGATTATCGCGGCTGGCAAAGTACACCATTGTGCGTTTTATAAAAGGGAATCCAGTGAGAGCGCGGCACGACCAAAAACCGATCAATATCTATACGAATACGTTAAGAACTTATTCTCGCTGTTATTGACTTTGGTTTTGCCAACTATCAAACACAATTTGACTTTGCAATTGCCATGGCTAATCAATGTTTGATTTTTGGCTAGACGAGAGCTAAGTCGAGCATCTAAATTCTGATTTATGCAATTGAATTAATTAAGCTCTTCCTTTGTCTTAGTAAAATCAACTGCACTTGCTTGTATCCGCGAGATGCTTTCCTGCGTGCGACTCGCGCAAAGTTTTAAGCTCAACTGAAAATGTAAGACACTCGAATTGTCGTATGCATAGACCGATATTGTCTCGTTTAAGCTGAAGATTCTATAAAATTTAGTACACCAATACCAAGACAGATGTCTGTGACCCGGGTTCTCATCCATTCACAAGTGCTTAGATACTTTATAAACACACACACACACACACACAGACAACCATCAACACTCGAGCGGTCAAAGTTTGTGTGTAAAACATCAATAAAATTTCATAAATTTAATAATTTGCCGCCTGTTCTAGAGAAAAAGTGAAAATGCTCGTCGCTTGGTTGACAACAAGCACAGTGAACAGTGTGACAAGTACTATTGACTAAGCAAAGTTAATATGTCGCACGGTGCACAGTGTCACTTTGATTGACTTGCCCCACTGTGCCGTGTCACTTAAGCAACTCAATTTGAGCCAGCTTTTTGACGACATCATCTTACTTTAATCTCTTTAAGTGATTTCTGTGTGTGATTGTGTGTGTACTGTGTGTGGAGGTGGGAGGAACATGCTCACGGCACAGAGTCACATGTTTGAGGATCTATATGCAGCATTTCTAAGATACAAATGTATATTTTTTTCGCCTTTGCTTTCTAACTGGGCAAAGTTTCACTTTGATTGGATTGCTCAATTTAGGCATTCGACGCCTTTCCAAATGACGGCATTAATATCATTTGGCCCAATACTTAAGCCTAAATTGGTTTAATATACTGACGGTGATTTGTGGCTTATCAATTTCGATTGAATAATCAAAGCTAACAAATTGAAGTCATTCTTCAAATAGCTAATGAAAAAAATATAAGGATATAGAACAAAAAAAAATTTTAAGATGCAAAAAATACTACCGAAACCGTTAATTCTTTCAATCAAATAAAGTAAACTACGGAAGTACTTGTTTAGAAAGTACGGATACTTTTATTTGTTTCGGTATTAATCGCTGATTTAAAAAAAATGTATAAAGATATAGAAAAAAAGAATGGGAGAGATCGAAAAATATAGAGCTCAGATAGATAATAAAGCTATAACTAAGACATGGTTACTCAAGAAATTACCTATAATAATGATACATTTCACCGTAGTTCCCCATGAATTCAAGTCATTATTCTAGAGTACTTAAGTTTCGGTTTGTGCACACTGTCGCATCGTCATAAATTTAGATTAAGCGGGTTAAAATTGAATAGCCTGTCATTTCTGTTACATGGATAAATCAACTTGTGCTCATATCAAACACATAATGTACACAACCCACAAGATTTTTTCATTTGATGGGTTAATGAATATATGAATAATTCATAATACTTAAATTAATGTATATTAATGATAATAACATAGATTGAAACAATGTTCTTATTGCTAAAAATCCTATGCCTTCGCTGCAGCTAAATACTAAACATTTCCTAAAGTAAGAGAGCACAAATACCGATGAAGAGCGCAATTCTGCAAATTTTATTGATAAGAAATTCAAGAGAGAACGATAATGTGTAGTAGTTTAACGCTCACTTCAAAATAATTCTTTAAATGATGAGAGGCATAGGCAACTTATTTATCATGATATACTCAAACACGTACTTATCTATACATTTAGCATGTCTACAGATGTCTATAAACTTAAGAGAGAATTTTAAGAAATAGCAAGACGCGTTCTCTTATCTTAATCACAGTGAGAAAAAAAGTTAGCTTTTTAGAAATAAAGTAGACTTAATAAGTAGATACAATTAATATTGTGATAGTTTAAATAATAAAAACAAAAAAGTCGTGACCGAACTCTACCCCTATTTTACAGGCTGGGAATCGAAATGCATTGTTACCTTTTTAAGCTATGTATAATAATGGTTTCATACAACATTTATTTTAAAGTTTTTAAAGAAGCCTACTTTTTCTATGGTCTGGATGATATTGTGTTCCTTTGGCTAAACATATTGACAAAATCAAATTTTTAATAATATTGACTACGTTACAAAAAATCATAGAAAATTTTTAGAACTTCACGTATACGTATGTAGTAGAAAATAATGGGTTTTATTTTATCGAATTCTAAAATAGTATTTAAATCACACTCAGTTGAGATTTCTTTCCATATTCTAATATAAGATTTAAAGAATACATTTACAAACCTTAAGATTTCGTTTATACATAATACAACTTTTGTGTGTTAAACTTTTATACGTGCCTTTTAAAGTATAAAATATGGCGAAAAGACAATACGAACTTGGCAACAATTCCAGGGCAACTGAGGATCGCAGCATCAACAGCCACAGCGTCAGAACCAACCCCAGACAACTTTAGCACCCCAAAATCTGGCCAAGATAATGGCGTGAATTATAGCAACAATAATAACAACACCTGTTGGACTGTGCAAAAGTCTAAGAGGCGAGACAACATGATTCGGCAAGTACAAGAGAGTGAATAAGAAAGAAAATTAATTAAAATTCAATGAAATCGCTGTGCAAATATCGAATGCCTGTAATATTTGCATAGATTCCACAGATAAATTTCAAATAGGGAATTATGTAAGAGCAAATAGCACGCAATTAAACAAATAGATGATTGTCTTAAATACAATTCATTTCTATAACCCGACCAACTGTTTGGAATCCGAAACGAACCAAAACAGTTTTAGCTGTCGGCAACTTTTAAGGCCCATAATAAAACGCATTGTTAATTGTATTAAACAATAAACCAACCATAAACATTCATAATCAACGAGTGCTACCAATCGGGTCCTCAATTCAAAGCCAGAAATCAAATCGAATAGGATTTTTCGCTTATCTGCGCCACTAAATCAAAGTGATTGGCGATAGCGAAGCCCCTTTGATTGATGGATCATTCCTCCACTCGATAAGCCGGTAATCAAGTCTATCGACTCAAGTTACCTCTATTCAATTATACCGCTTATGGAAACGAGTTTAGGCCTCGCATAACTCATAATTGCATATTCACAATATTACAAGGCTTTCACTTCGGATATTTTGATAAAGGTGCAAATAAGCGAGTATTTACATGTATATATAGCTGAAAATATTTATACTGTTCACAACAGGTGCTAATTACATATGTATCTCTTTTTGTGTTTTTATTTGAATGTATCTTGTATACCCCTTAAATATATGTGAAATATACTGTCAATAATGTGTTCGAATTTTTACAACAGACAATCGAAGGAGATTTATAATCAAACCATTTTGCTGGAAATGTCACTATCCAGATATGCTGGAGTTTGAAATATTTACCTTAAACATGTTAAAACCTATTTAACGTTGTCAGATTTTAAGACGAATCTACCGATTACTTGAATATTACTCATACGCCCAGTGAGTTTGAGCATTTACTGAACTGCACTTTGAAATAGTAAGTAGTTAAATGGGATGTTTTACAATTCTATTTTCTTCCAATAGAAATTAAAACAAAAGTAACTTATTTAAACAGCTTTTAGACCTGATCATAATAACAAAAAACAGTTGAAGCTCATTAAAGCGCTTGTTGTTTGTCGGCAAAATTGAAAGAAGCGTTTAATGCCAAATAGAAACGATATCAGAGTGAGTCAGAATATATATAATTCCAGAAAAACTAGAGTCATTTCAGAACAATTGAACACCAATTTGGGTTTTTCAATTAATTCACTGACTTTAACTGAATTAATGACAAATGAGCTTCTGTTATCATTTGTGCTTATAACAAATAATATATAAATATTTGTTTATGGCTTTAGTTTGATTGCATGACTGCTAATTGGAAGCCCGGTAAAGAGTTTTGTTAGTTCATTGTAGTTTTCAAGGTAACAGCAAAGTAAATTTGGCTAATTTAGTTTATCAAAAAGTGATGAATATAAAATATCAGTCATTCGCTTAAAGCGATCAATCATTTGCAAATCAATCGGTAGGCATTATAAATTAATGAAAATGATTAAAAACAACACCACAGAGCTTGTGCTCTTTGAGTAGCTAAAAACATATGCATTTTATAGTGCAAAATGTGTGAACTGAAAGTCTAAAGACTTATTTCTTGTTTATTTATATTTTTAATACAATTCTGTAATATGACATTTTTATAATATCACATTAAACAAGATTAAGCCACGAAATGTGAGTAGATATATGAAGATACCAGTTATCTTTCAGTTAGCTCGTGCCACTTTATCTATGAGTATATTAACATATCTGCCTCAGCTGACAGTGAAAACATCTTGAAATGCCTTTGAACTGTAATGTAGAGCACTGGCAGCTTTCAAGAACCATCAAAGATGGTTTAAGACCTTGCGTAAATGTTTGCATTTAAAATATTGTGGGGTTTAGGGCAAATCTCACATGCTAATTGCTTCTTATCACACGCAAAACACTCAAGAATAATTCTTGAGCAAACAGATAAATTTGTGACCCACTCACATTTATAACAAACAGAAGCTGCAAAGGTCAAGCAACTTCAAAGCGGCGCACACAAGCATTTAAAATTGATAAGAAAATAATGTATACTTTTCACTTACAGTTGGTTCGATGACGCAAATTGAAAGGTATATAAAATAGGGCAGATACCCTGTAATCATACGCAAATGTTCTTGATTTTCATTAAAGTAAGTTTAAAGCGTAAGAGATTTAAAAAATTTTAATGTACCCTTCTAGGAAATTTCAAGAGTATACAAGTAAAACTAAGGGGTGACTGCGAAGCTGGCAGCTTGTAGAAGAAAAATGCCGCAAGATCTAAAATATCAACAACAAAATCAGCGAAACCTTCCGTTGATCAGACTTAACGTTAGACAGAGACAAATTTTATTTTAATTTGTTTTGTTTTGCTGGGGAGTTCCCCTGTAAATCCAAAACAAAATTAAAATTTGAATCATTGCGCATTGAGTTTTTATTAATAAAGCCTATTAACAGGTATGTAGTCGAAACCAGACTGTCAAACCGCAAAAAAAAAAAAAACGCAGATCTGCCCACACCTGTCGCAGTAGATGCATACTACACATAGAGATTTGATCCAACTGGTTGGCCTGCGGGTCTAGCCTGATCATGTGTACAATCTGTGATTAAACATATGATCAGGTAGTCATGTGATACTCGTGTGCGATTTACAAATTGGTGTAACAAAAAAAAACCAACGAAAAATCAATCACAAAATAAGATTGCAATTAATTAATTATTTGTATACTGCATATAAGGAACATTGAGCCCGCCTAATAAACAGATGTCGGAATACTCAGATACTCGGAAACAGGAATGCTTTTATAATATAATATAGTTATTAAGAGGTTGATTATCTATCTATATTTGTGATAGAAAATCAATACTTTTTTGTTTAATTAATCTCTAGCCAAAGAACTATTTTTAACACTAGTAATAACTGCTATTCCCTTTACTTTCCCACATTTAACTTACCAGTGTGTGTGTATAGCCGAGACCCTCCTCGGCATCGTCGGTATTGTCGTGATCGTGACCCATATTGAAGCGCAGCGAGGACGCGTTGGAGCACGTGCGCACTGGAAACGTGTGATTCGGCGAGGGCACGAGGAGCAGAGATTCGCGTCCATTTTTGTTTATCTTCATGTTGATTTCTTTTTTTTTTAATTTTTTTGCTTAACAAGTTGCAATATCACAATAATTAGCTGATGACTTGAATATTAAATGGCTCTTTAATATATTTATTTACATATACATATGCATATTTTGTTTATTTAGTGTTATTTATTGTGTTGTTGTTTGCTTTGTAATTTAAGTATAATTTTGCTTGTCTTTCACTTAAGTCGCGCTTATTATGCGATTACTGTTGCTTCGATTGTCACTTGCACTTTTCCGCATTGCTTTCGCCTCCGCTAGGTACTTGTACTTTGTATGCGTCACATGTAAAAATGAAATCAAATTCCTTTTGCTTGTGCATTAAATTCAATTAGCTGCACTTTTGTTGCACCAAGTCACAAGACTGACTTCCTTTCCAGCAGCCGCGACAGCAGCAGCAGTCACAACGATGATTATGATGATAACGACGCCAACGTCAACGCCAACGCCACTCTCTCAATGTCCAGCAAACACATCCCAAAGATGCTTGATTTAAAGTATAGGTGAAGTTGGAGCAACGCGGGAGTGTGGAAGATGTCCAAGCGCAGTCGCAGTCACGTTTATGACAAAAACAAAATATGCGTTGCTGCTGCGTTCAAAGCTGACTGCGACTGTGACTGCGACGACAGCAGCGACGCGTTGCGACGGCAGCGCTGTTTATGCTTGGGAAATCTGCTGAAAGCTCTGCTGCTCTGCTCCTACCGCTGATAACTTCGTCAATGTACAATTGTTACTATTTTTGTTCTTCCTTCTCTTCTTCTTACTGCTCTTTTTATATGTGTTGGCACTTTCGGCTGAGCAGCACGATAGTGGAGTGGGTGTCTGTGTGGAAGGTGGAAGGTGGGAAAAGCGCGAGAATGAATGTGTGTACTTTTTCAAGTGGCGCACTTGAGCGTGTGAAGGCTTAATTAACAACAGCGACAACAAAATCGCGAATGTATCACAGTTTCATTATCGGCTCTATCTATTTATGTATACTTGTATAGACACACACACACACACAGTCTGACGTTGGATTAACTGTAAATACTCCGAAATTAGCACCTGTTTTCCACGGCGATCTCCAAACTAATTAACTACGCTCAATATTTGGTTCTCACAGCGGAAATTTATTTATTGCGGTGCCTGAAATTAAGTAAAATATATAACCGTTATAAATAACTGAATATGAGTTGCTTTATTAGCTAAGCTAATTAAATTATGCATGAACAATCCCCACCGCAATTCAAGCCACGCAACAACAACAACCATACACCCACGTGGCGTCCATAGTATGTGAATGAAAACAGGATGCAAAACAAGTTTGGCGTTAGTTGGTGTGAGATGCATATACTGGGAGAGCATTTCATTGAAGGTCGCCACGCAAATGGAGCTCCCAACAACAGAATGTCTCATTTCTCTCAAGTGTGTTTATCTAGGAGACGTGCAATGATAAACAGGATGATCTATTAAAACCACAAAGATATTTAGAGTAAATACAGATGACAGACAGTCGCAGGAGTACTGTTGAGTAAGAGAGACTGAGATGCAGTTTGGATTTAAGTGTAAGAGTTCGGTTGTGCAAGGAGTATGGATTATTATCCCTAATTAAAGATTTATTATACTTTTTCTTGCATTTTAATATCTAAACTACATTTTAGTTTATTTTCAAAAGCCGAGGAATAATAATAAATTTAACATCATTTTCATTATCATTATCAAATATAAAATCATTATCTCAATTCTTAAAATGTTGGGAACTCTTTTATTCTTACTACATAATTTTATAGCTATAGTCGAGAAAAATCTAAACACTCAGTTTTCAGAAAACTTTCTTAAAAGACCGGAAAGATACAGTACAACACATACGAAAACTCATCAGTTAAATTCCGCAATTAGCTTTGTACATAATATTTTGGTTTGAGGGCCATTTTAAACTCCCGAAATTCTTATCATAATGCCAAGGCTGAGTAACCTAGAAACCCCCAAGAAAAGCTCTCTAATGCGATCTAATTTATGTATTTATTACGACAGAGTTGGTTCGTACGAGGGACACCTTCACTTTATACGATTTATTAATTTATTTTAATCTCATGTCAGAATTATGGCGCCGATTCGAAAAGATTTATGAAACTAGCGTTTTATTTTTGCAATGATAAACACATTTACTCATATTTACACTTATCAGAGAAACTTTCGTTAGCGAGGAATTTGCATATACAAATTCTTATAGAGTTACAACAAAAACCTAGTCAATAGCGGTTTTAGCCGGTTTTTTGTTTTTCAGTTCAGCCATGCTCTGATAATGAACCGCATACTCGTATTATATTCGATTGTTTTGCTATGGATGTACTATATACTCGTCAGCACATAACTTAAGCAAGAAAGCTGCATTATTCAATTTATAATCTGTACATAAACGTATATGTAAGCGTTATTATTGTTTTGGCGAATTCGCGATTCCATTAAGTTTTTATTGCACTGCAAATTAACGCTTTTAAATCGCTCCCTAATTATAATTGGCTATCTGTTCCATTTCTTTTCAGTTTTTTCCCGTGTAACAAGGTGCTAAATTTAGTTATTTTGATGGTCTTCACTGCAAATCTTTCCATTTACTCGGTTTATTTTTGTACCGAAATGTGTCACAGTTATTCTGAACACACCCTTAAAATGAAAATTATTGTTTTTAATTCAGTAATCTGTAGAATATTAATGAATTTCTTTTGGTATTAACTGCAATGTTAATGTTAATTTTTATGAAAGCCTGTTCTTTTTATGTATAGTCTTCCCAGATAACTAAGTAGGTGAGTGCTTGCTTAAGTATTTCTGTGGCTTATTAAAGTTCTCTATAATTGTATATGCCTCCATTTAGCCACTTCTTAACTAAATCGAATTTTAAGAGGCAAGCTTTGTACTATTAAGTACTTTTACAAGTTAAGTGTTTGATTAATAACGTAAAGAGCTGGGTTATAAGTTTGTTATACTGAATTTTGTTACTTCGAGTTTCTACTGTAGATGCGAGAATGTACATAAAAAACACATTACTAAGCACAAACACAAATGCGAAACACAAAGGCTGCCAAAAATACATATTTTCGAAATAATTCACAAATGAAAGTGCAAACAAAAATTGAATAAGTGAAATATTTGTTTTCGTTATTCTAAACAATGTATGAATACACTCAAAAATACACGTTCATTAAATTGTGTATATTCATTACTGCTATTGGTATTCCATTAATTACATATATGCTTATTTGATTATAGTAATTGCGATATTTAAATTCAAACGTTTAAATAGGTTGAAAATGGCAACAAAAAGAATTTTAAAAAAAATTTGAATAAATGACAAATACACGATTTAAATTCAAAAGAGAACAAAAAGACGGCTAAAAAGAATGGAACACCTTCGCCCCGCCGACGCTTTGACACGTCGCGACGGCAGGTGCGCCCGCCACCTGTTTCACTGTGCACTCACACACTCTGAGCGCGTGTTTTGATTTGCTTGTTACGGTTGTTGTTGTTGTTGTCACTGTTGTCACTCACACTTCTAGTTGTTGTTCGGATCGAATGTTGTTGCTTGATTGATCCAAGTATTTAAGTTTGATTGACGCTTTGATTGACTCGTTTGCCGTTCCTTTACCGCATCAATTGCAACGTATACTCCAAATATGTGAATTAACTACAAGGCGGGCAACTGAAGAGCGATTCTAGAGCAGCTCCGTTGTCAACGCGGCCGCTTCGCGTTCTGCCATTGACTGTTGGCGCCGTCGTCGTTGCCGTTGCCGTTGTAGCTGTCGTTGTCGTTGTCGCTGTAGCTGTCGCTGTTGCTGTTGTTAGGTGTTTGGAGCTCCGGACCCGGTTATCACCTTCGGTCAGCGTCAGCTATGTTCCGTTCCGTTCCGATTGATGACGTCGACCAACTAAACGGGAGCTTTTCGCTCGCCACGATCAGCTGATTTGCATTTTTCAGTTGTGCCGCATCAAAGATAGATTTGATTTCTGATTTAGTTTCAGAGTGCGTCGCAAATTTCTCTGTTTTACTGCAAATTTCCATTGGCATTGGCCAATTCTATGGTTATTGTTTTTACGATCAATTTTAATTTGCTTATAAATAAAAGATGCTGATCTTTTGCATGGTAGACCACTTAATTATAAATGTGACATTAGGGGAATTTTTAGCCAGTATTTAATAATAGCAACAATTTCACACTGTCGTTATTAATAATGCGCAGTTACATTTAGTTTATCCATAAATTACCATACGTATTACCTCATTTTCCAGCGCAATTATAATTTGAAAATCAAAAAGTACTCGTAGATATTTTTTTTGCACATTTTATATTTTATATCATGACACATTCACGCCTGTTATGTAAACATTCAACAATTTTACTGTAATTATTGCCATAATAAATAAATAACTACCGTACGTGAATTTCATTAGCACCTTGCAAATCGTATTAATGGCGATGAAAAAATCAATTTAAATTAATGTTAAGTTTTATGAATATTTCGATCGACAAATTTTAATTTTCCTAAATAACTGCAGCTATTAGTAGAACCAAAAATTCGTAAATAGATCGTTTAACTAAGAAAAAACTCTATTAATCTTAAATTTGTAGAAATTTCGTATACTAAAATAATGATTTACATATTAGTTGATTAAAGCACACGGCTTCTGTTTGCAAAATACAACATCGTGCTTCCACATATTTAGTAAAATTGCAAATTTAAACACGATATGATTTGATTTATAAATTACGAGCACTTTCATAAATAATTTCCACACACGCCGACGCAATCAGATTAAAGTCAACGCAAAATTCAAATTTTAAAAACATTGTTGAACTATGATCTACCCTGTACTGAGATACCATAATACAATGTTTCACCTACATATCTAAGCACAAATAATATAACAAGTATATTTAAGCTTAAAGTTCAAATTCTATAATGATGGAATTTAATAAAAATCAAAAAACCTATATAATTAGCTATTCTAATTAAATTGATTGACTCTAACACTCGCACCTGCCGACCTGTATCAACTTATAATATCTATTTTACGCTTTATATACCCCTTACAGGGTATTAAACAGCACAACTCATACCAGTTGTAAATTTTTCCGTTGTTTTCTCACTGAGAAGTGAATAAATAGCTCAACAAATAGGTGCAACTGATTAGAACGATATAATTTTTGACTCGCGTAAAGATCTTTTGTGATTTGAGAGCCTAGCGGTATATATCTTTCAAAAAGTCATGATAATTTATTATGCCCACAACTTAAATGGGACCCATCCCTCAGACTTTTGTTCTATGTACTTATTATACTCGAATAAGATTGAGAAAATGGTATACAAAATTTATAGACGCCTTAAAACCGATTTTACGTAATAATAATGTGACACCATCATTATCTATTTTGGGCATGTTCTACAATATGTATTTTATTGGCATAATTAGAAAGAATTATCATTGTCATCCAAAACTTATCTATCAGAGAGAGAAAGAGAGAGACAAAACCTGTCGATTTGCTTTTGAAGGAAAGTGAAATGTAAAACCTGTCAATGCCTTATGACAGAAATGCCTACTTTATAAGATGTATGTTCATAAAACAATCCCAATTGACTCTTGCTATTTATGTAATCGTAAATTATGGCATAGATGATGACAGCAATTTTAAAACAATTATCAAAGTTATAAATAACTTTAGAACGATTGAAAATTACACCAGTTGATGGATATAGTGAATTTTAGTGAATGGGAATGAGTTTTATTAACTTAATTTACAATTTCACAGGAAATATTGATAGACCGATATTATGGGAAATTTTTAGGTAACATATATTTCAGAAATTACGTACTAACATATACGAAGTCATTATATTCTGTTATTTAAATAAGCACCTGTAACTACCTCAAGACTTTCGGTTTAACACTTCGATTCTGTTATGTTAACCAGTTTCACGCTCAGATAGCGAAAAACAACCGATCTGAATTCACACATTGTCGAAGTGCAAACAATGTAACGATAAATATTCTATATTTATCAAATATTCCACACAATGTGCATTAGGTAAACTTTTGCAGTTTAAGCTATTGTTTTTACTTGATCGCAACTAATTCCAGAGCTGCTTTTAACAAAATTAAAATCTATCACCTCACCTCACCACAACACTCCCTATTCCATTCAACCATCCATAAACTTAACTTCCACAAATAAATATACATTTGCGGAATTTGCGCGCGTTCATCACAGAAACAAAAACAATAATGCAACTGTGATGGCGTCTGTTGACCAAGTCTATAGTATTGTATGTATATCTATTGCTGATCTAGACGTCTATATAGTATAACCCTATAATTAGTATTGTCCGGAAAGTACAGGCAGCTTGAAGTCGGTCGTGGACTGTGAAAGCCCCAAGCACATTTGGATCTACTCGATTCAATTATGAGAGAATACTGTGAATTAATAATTCAACGATATTGCATACTTACATATCGAGTCTAAGAAAAAATTTATATACTCGCAAATCGAAAGTTTGATTACTACAGACAATTGTTTGAAAAGACAATGCTCATTTCGTCCAGAAATCTAATAATAAATCTAATAAAATCAAATATTTTACATCGCATCCTGTTATTATTCTTTATTATATTATTAATGCTTACAATTTTTGTTTTGTCATGTCTTGGTTGTATTTGAAATAAAGAAAATTGACGCTGCATACATGTATATTATTCTGGTTTTTCTGGCCAATAAAGTTCTTTACATTTGCGATTTCCATAAGTACAAGTGTAAGCCGTTTGAATTAAGTGATACAATTTTGCTTAAATTAAATAAAGTATTTATTTATGCGTTATATGTATTTTTTTATGCGTTCAAAATGTTTTATTCTAAGCACTATCGACATTGTCAATCTCTGTCTCGTATCTGTAGGTGAGGTGTGCTACTCGACGGATGTGGATGTGGTCCACAAACTTATGAAATACTTGCGTTTACATTAACGTATGTGAATGTAAGGAATTAAAATGAAGGATGCGCTCAAATGCGACGTGAGAAACCTCCCCCGCCGCCGCCGCCATTGTTGCCGCCACCGACTCCAACTCCACCACCAACGCCGCCGCCGACGCCACCGCCACCACCTCCATTACCTCCTCCACCGCCGCCGATGTTCACACCGCCACGCGTCTTGCCATCATAGAATAGCTCAATATAGCGGGAGCCCATCTGCTCGCGGTGGCGCTTCATTGCAAGCTGTGAATCCTCAAATGTATCAAAGTAGGCGTCAGCTGTGCCACTGTGCAGGCCTTTTTTATTGTAATTGATGCGCACGTTTGCAGGGCGAATGGGATCAAAGAACTGCAAGGGAAACGATTGAAGATTGCGAAATAGATTTGCACATCTCTACTCACCTTGAACACATCGTTTTCAAATGAGTTATAGGGAAGACCTCGCATGTGGATCGTACAGTACTCGACATCATTGTTTCGACCGCCACCAATTGGACCGAAATTTCCGCCCGCCGATCCAAAATTGCCTCCGCCATTATTAAAACTTCCTCCACCATTGTTGAAGCCACCGCCGCCACCTCCTCCGTTGTTAAAACCACCGCCGCCGTTATTGAAGCCACTGCCGCCTCCACCATTGTTAAAGCCGCTGTTGCTAAAGCCTCCTCCGCCGCCGCCGGAGTTGTTGCCAAAGTTTCCGAAGCCTCCTCCGTTACCACCATTGTTAAAGCCTCCACCGGAGCCACCACCATTATTGAAACCACCGCCACTTCCTCCATTATTGAAGCCTCCGGAGCCCCCGCCGTTGTTAAAGCCACCACCTCCACTGCCGGAGTTGTTACCAAAGTTGCCAAAGCCACTTCCACCACCGCCGTTGTTACCAAAGTTTCCAGGCATATCTGCAAAAACAGAGAAAAGTTTTTTATTCCAAGGGATAGAATTAATTGAATAGTTTAAAATCAGAGCGATTGTCGAGAAATGTCAAATAGATAGTGAGTTACTCTGATCCTAGCTTCATCCGTAGCACCTTCTGCCCCTAATGCTTGATATATATTTGAACCCGCCAATAAAACTCGTACGGAATTGCTTGATTGGAGGTACTTGGTTTCACTTCTCTTAAGAGCGGGGTGGTGTTGCCACTTACCGAAGTTGTTGCCATTGTTGTTGTTGCGATTGTTTCCGAAATTGTTAAAATCGCCAAAATCATTGCCAAAATTGCCAAAATTACCAGAGTTTTGACCAAAATTACCATTGTTGCCATTGCCATTGCCACTGTTGCCGCCGCCACCACTTCCACCGCCGCCTCCTCCTCCACCCGAATTATTGCCGAAATTACCCGAGTTCATTAAACTGGGCAAGTTATTAAAGCCCAACATATTGTTTGCGCCCACACCAAAGTTGCTGTTGTTGCCCCAGTCTGCAAAGAGATGTTCCAGGTTGATAATCAGTGATTGACAATCATTTAGAATCGATGGTTCTACCAAGATCACTCACCATTTCGTCCGCCGAAATCGTTGCCTCCACGATTAGCGCCACGATCACGTATATCATACGGTCCCGGACGTCCACCGCCCCCTCCGCCGCCTGTGGCACGTTTCATCTCAGCAATTGAGCTGCGGAAGATTTCAATGTACCTAGGAGCAAAGCAGAGGACAAGAGCATAAATTATTACTAGGTGCGCTTTTTAAGAAATTAACATCCTTATTGTGAGGGATGCTTATGGCCAGCGGCGTTTGATTTATGGTTTAATTACACAATAATCCACAATAATGTGTATCCTTGGTTAGATTAACAAACAAACAGTCAATTCAGAGACTTTTGTTAAGAATATAATAAGGTTAAAGTTAATGCGTGTTTATATAGAAGTTATCAAAAGGTTTTCTTCTGTGGTTAATATGCAATTCAATCGCTTGAAGCACCCAACCAGACCCATAGCCTGTGCTATTATATACTTATTTGGACAATTAAATTGTTGCTTAATAAATCAATTGATCGATTACTGAAATAGGAATGTAAATATAAGTTAGCTTTGTTTTAATATGATATGTACTAGTTTACTAATATAACAGCAACAATTTAAAAGTATATTGATATTTTGTTTGTATTCATTTTACCATTGAATGTTGAATGTTTGGCTTGGCTGATGTTGTAGCTTGTAGCTGTAAATATGATGTGTAAGAGACCCACCTGTGCCCAATTTTTTCCCGATTTCGGCCCAAGGCTTGCTCAGTGTCGTCCTGGCTTTCGAACTGAACAAAAGCTTCCCCAGTAGCACGACCCCTTCTGTCCATAACAAAAAGTATGCCCTCCCGATCCGTTTTGATTTCCAACCCTGCCCATGACGATAACCAACAAAGATTTATACAAATATATAGAGACATATATATATATATATAGATATATAATGCAAGGTTAAGGATAGATACAGAGAAAGAAAGGTCGATATTGATATATATATATATATTTATATAGAAAGGTTGTAGTGTTTAATTGTCGTATTGTTGTTCCTGCTGTTCGCAAAGAATTGCAACACAATTTCAGAACGCCACCTACTTTCAAATCTTACACAAGACTTCCAATAACAACCATGAAATAAATAATGTTTGTAATGATTTTCAAGGTAATGTGTACATTTTAGGATTATAAATAAAAAATCAAATTCATCTTTAATTTCTATTTAAATAAAAATGGTATGTAAGAACAAGGAGATAGATTGAAAGAAAATAATAATTTGCAGATACAAATTTATACTTTAATTTGTAATATGCAATGCATATCTATAATTATTAACAATCCAAAATACAACAAAGAAATATGAATATACTTTGTTAGAAAAAAATAAAATTAGAATAGTGTGTGTGTGTGTACGTGTTGCAAATGATTTGATAATGCGCTTTGTGAGAGCATATTTGAGTGACAGCGATATCAAGCCCTGGTCTTTGGATGCAACAAACCCAGACGTGGGTCACTCAACACAAACGGAGCCCAAGACTAACACTCACATTGTAGTATAGTAATTAAGCGCTCAATATGAGTTTTAACATGCATTCGAATCGGTACAAACAATGGGATTTTCCTTTGCCCGCTAAATACGTTTAAATTGAATAGACACACACACACAAGGGCAGTCAATTGACTTACCGGCAAAGAACTCCTCGATTTGTTGCTCCGTAACCGCATAGGGAAGACCGCGCAGCTTAACAACAAACGCTTGACCGTGACCGCCGGTTTTACGCATGGCTTCCTTAGCCTCCTTTGGTGTGGCTGTGAACACTGTAAACACAAATTTTATGTTAAATTTATGGCTTTCCGTTTGAGGATCTGTTATAAAAGTTACCCTCGATGTAGCGATGACCCATGCTAGCCCTGTTAAGTTTGCGTGCCTCCTCGACGTCTTCCTGGCTAGACACCTCAACATATGCCTCGCCGGTGTTTTTGCCATCCACACGACTGGTAACCAGATGAATGCCTTGCGACCCATTGATGACTTCAACATTGACTAAAAAGTCGAGAATTTCCTTGTGTGTGGCCGACCACGGAAGACCGCGCAACCGAATGAATTTAGGACTCTCGCCGACGCTGCCGATCTTCACATTGGAGTCATCATCGCCATCGTTCTGATCATTATCGTACTGCTCGTCGTCGTCCTGCTGCTGATCATTGTCATCGTTATAGTCATCATTGTTGTCCTGCGACTGAACAAAGCCCTGATTGTACTGCACGTCCGCGTTCGACATTCTCGTTGTTGCTAATTGTGGATTAAAATAAAACAATAATTGCCTGTTTCCATATTTAAATTGACCACCAAAAACCAATATGGATTTAAGTTTGAATTGATTTTATTTAAGCCGCTACGTTTTGTTTTTTTTTTCGCCGCTTACGCCATTTTGGTTTTTGGTGCAGTCTCATTTTCATGTAGGCGGCAGACTTTTAACACAATATTTACCCAATTTTTACAGTAAAGATTCGATTGGGTACCAAACACGAAAACGCAGAGATTGTAAATTACCTATTTGGAGTGTTTAGAATTTGTATTGAATTCTTTATTAGTTTGTTTTCGCACTTTTTGCACAAATTTTCTATATGAGCGCAGCACGCGTCAAATAATCGTTCAGAACAAGTTCATTTAATGAACTTCATTAGAAAGACTCACTTTGCTGGTCGAACAGTGTTGGAAAAGCATCCCAACAATAGCCAAATTTCACCAAAAAAAAAAATAGCCAACTTTTTTATAAAATGTATAATATTTCGTTTAATCCGACAAAATGAATATATCGATGTATAATCAAAATTCTGCCAAAATTTTTAAATATTCTAGCTTTAAAATTATGAAATTGTTAAAAAAAAAGAAGGTAGACAAATTTTAAGTTACCAATTTTGACAATTGACCCAAAATTGTACATATTGCCAGATCGGAGAATATGACAGGTTGGCAGCTTTTCGAGCGGGTGGCAATATTTGGTCCAGGTGGCCAATTAACCGCAAACGTTCTAAGCAAAAAGTAATAGCAAATAAAAAATAAATTTAAAAAAAACAATGGGTGAACGTTATAACATACACAGTCAATTGGAGCATCTGCAGAGCAAGTATATTGGCACTGGACATGCGGATACCACCAAATTCGAGTGGCTGACAAATCAACACCGCGATTCACTGGCCAGCTATATGGGACATTATGACATGCTAAATTATTTCGCCATAGCCGAGAACGAATCGAAAGCAAGAGTACGGTTTAATCTCATGGAACGCATGTTGCAGCCTTGTGGACCACCGCCAGAAAAATTAGAAGATTGAAACAATAAATATTAAAATATAGGCATTTTCTATATGAAAACAGAGTTGTTTATTTCATTAGAGATGGGAAGCATTTTGGGCTTATCACGATTATTTTAATGCGATAGCCATATTTATCCTTATGCAGCAGCACTGCTGCCAACTTAGCTAGTTCTGTCTATTTTCTGACCGCGTGCGGCCACCCTGAAAAAATGTAAATTTAAGTTATTGCTAACTTCAAAATGCATTAACTTAGCAAAAAATTAGTAATTTGATGAATATTTAAAACTCAAAATTGGATCAAAGGTTGGTAGTGCGTCACTCCATGGGGAGAGAAATTAAATATTCAATTCTAAAAAAATTTTAAAAAAACTCTAGTAAAAATTCTGCAAAAATTTATAAAATTCTATCTTCAATATTAAGAAAAATTACAAAATAAAAGAGAATTTTCGTAGTTTCAACTGTACATTTGATTTTTGGTACATGTTGCTAGATCGAAAAATTTTGCAGGGTGGCAACCGTTGGATCGGGTGGCAGCTTTTCCCACCAGTGCTGCCAAGCTTATAGCAGTTGCTGGCTGGAAAGCATCTGCATTTGTTTTTGTGTGCATTTTTGCACAGTTTTACCAAAAATTTTAATAGCAAAACTTACCTAAAAATGTGATTTAATTGCCAGATTTCCAGCTAATAGCAATTTGAAATTTGTCTAGTAAGCGAACTCTGAAAATGGCAAGAACTAGCTATAAAATAGCTAAGTTGGCAACAGTGGTCGCACTGCCGATGCAGTCGGGAAAAGCTTTCAACTCGATATAACTTATTTTCATTTCAATTATATATTAATTTGAGTACTACTAGTGTTTTATTTAAATAGTTAATAACAAAAAACAAATTAGTCAATGTTGCAGCACAACAGATAATATGTACGTGTTCCACCAAAGTGATGTTAACAATTTAAGTGAAATGACAAATTAAAAGAGAACGTGTAAAATGTATATATTCGAATGAATGTATGCATGTATGCACAAGCATGCGTCAGTGTGTAATGCGAATTTGCTATAAAGTGCAATAGGAACAACAAAAAATCTACGTCGACTGAGCAACGTATTTTTATATATACAACAATGAAAATTTGCGGCGAACAAAGATTTCATCTGAAATCATTTGCAATTGCGTAGATTGTATACATATGTACAAATGTTATACATACACTCATATAAATTTACATAAAGATGAATGTGCGCCGATGAATGCATCATAAAACGCAAAATGCTTAAAAATATCGCAAAATCCTACAACAAAACGACATTCATAGCCGCGAAAGCTGTGAGTGTGTAAATGTCATGGTTATTTAACATACTAAAAAGTATAACAATTTCTTGACATCTGGACAACTGAATTTTCACCTATGATTGCACATGCAGAAATAGTCGAACGAGCCCAGCACCCCCTGTCATAACTGTGTTTCGAACACTGCAAGTCATCCAAATAAGTAAAGTGCGTTTATCAGCTGCCAATCAGCTTGTCAGCCCATCCGAATTTAGCTCGCAGTTCCTATTTTAATATCGAGCATCGCTAGTGCTATACGAGAAAACAGCAAAAAGCTTTTGCATTTGGATTTAGCGTTGCCACGTTTTGGCATATGAATGGCAACGCCAGTATGAAACACAGATGCGATAGCATGCATATATTGCGCTGAATGAAAATAAAATAATAAAAGTGATACAAATGTTTACAATCAATTTGTTTATGCATACTACAAAGAGCAGCTGATGTGTCTTGGTAAATTCAACTTTGATTGTTGCACCATCTTTTTGGCAAATGTGGCAGCACTTGGCATAGCATTAGTAAGAAAAGCAAGTGGGGGAGGGGGACAGCGCAGCGACACACAAAAGCACACGACGACGACGGGTCGAATGAGTTGAAAATTTTCGCGAATCGAAAAAGTTAAAAATAAATGTTTACTGTGCATGGTTAAAATATGTAATATATAGTGCTAAAATATTATTGTGCACTGTGTTTATGTATGTATCATATTATACTGCCCGTTTGCCTTCAATTGTATTGAAAAATTTTATTGCTCTTAAGTTTGTGGTAGTGTGCGCTGTCAATATATGGTTGGAGAAGGAGGTGGGGAAGAGTGCGATTTATACCTTCTGCCTGTTTCTATGCATTTCATTTTCGGGCGACAAACGCGAAAGGTAACACCAAAGAGAAAGAACCGTAATCGTCTTCTGTGAGCTTTGCAAAGAAAGGCGAAAAGAAAATCGTAAAGAAGAAAAAAAAACTTTGCATCTGCGAGGGCGGGCTGCATTCGTGAGTGTATATATATATATGTGTGTATGTATGTGATTGTGCATTAGTATGTGAGTGGTGCGTATGCGTGTTAGGCTTGTTACTTAATTTCGCCGTTTTCTCCTTTGTCGTCATCTGTTTACATTTGGTGATTGTCAATGTCTTTTTTCCATTTCGCCTTACAGCTCTTTTTTTTGCATTCTACACATGTGTACATAGAAATCTCCAACACAAAACAAAGTGCGAAAAACGAATAAATACTAAAAGCTCATCCGAAAATTTATTAAAATCAAATCAAAACGAAATCTCCAGTCATCTCGTCAACGGTAGATTGCTCCTAAAAGGGAACGGAGTCTATCGAGTGGACGTGAAGACGTCGTTGCTGCTGCCTCTGCTGCTGCCGCTGCTGCTAAATAATGAGTCGTCATGAAGGTAATTCGCAACGTTTTTATAAAAATTGATTTACTTTTATTACATATTTGTATTTTCATATTTCAGGTGTGAGCTGCGATTCATGTCTAAAAAGTAACTTTAATGGACGTCGATACAAGTGCTTAATCTGTTATGATTATGATCTGTGCGCCGATTGCTATGAGGATGGCGTCACCTCCACTCGCCATCTGGTCGAGCATCCCATGCAATGCATACTTACCCGTTCTGATATTGAATTATATTTTGGCGGTGAGATGCTAACAACGGATCAGCCCCAATCATTTACGTGTCCTTATTGCAAAAAGATGGGCTTCAGTGATGCAACCTTATTGGAGCATGTGTCCGCTGAACATACGGAGACTAGCTTGGAGGTCGTCTGTCCCGTTTGCGCCGGATTGCCAGGCGGTGAGCCGAACCTAGTCACAGATGATTTTGCTGGTCATCTAACATTGGAGCATCGGCAAGGACCACGAGAGTTAATATCCTTTTTGATATCCATTCTAAAACACACACAGAACATTTTCTATGTTGATTCTATTTCAGTTATTCGTTAACAAAACAACATTTATAAAAGTTGGGAACACAAAAGATATTCCAAAGAAGTTTGAATAGATAAACAAAATCAAATTGCTTGAACTTTAGTAATAGGAGTATCAAGACAATCTTAAATATTCAACATCTATTCATAAATCGATTAATTTGCTTATTTGAAACTTGACAATCTATACATAAAATTGGCAGGTGCTAGCTTACTTTGAAATTCATTATAAGGTGTTGTTTTTAGAGCGTAGAAAGAGAGTATATGAATCTTCTGGCTCTCTTCGTTAACTAATGACATTATTGTATGATAAACAATAGATTTGGGATTGCCTTAACCTTTAGACTATACGATGAGCCCTCAGCCATACGGCATGGAGGTGGAGTGCGTCGCATACCTGGACGCACATTGGGTGGACCTCGAACACGACGCTCCAATATGCACTTCAGCTCGTCGAGCGGTCTGTCGGCGTTGTCGCCATCGGGCCGCGAGTCTGTCGATCCCATTGCGGAGCTGCTCTCACAGCTGTCCGGCGTTAGACGTGGCGGACCACCAACATCGCAATTGCAACAATTGCAGATGCAAATGCAAATGGATCGACAGCAGGCAACGGTAAGAAGCGATTATTGCTTAGTTTGTTTGTTTTGGTTTTCTGATCATGGTGTATGGTGTATATGCATTGTATAAGGGAAACTATTTTACAATTTTGCTTCTACGATTTAACGTTTTCGCTATTTTAGGCATCGCGCCAAATTGATCGACTGCCAAGACGCACGCATCCCATAGTCTCAACATCGAATTCGAATGCCACCATGGCCGAGGTGATCAGCGGTGCAGGTGGAGGTGGCGTTGCAGTTGGCAATGGTGGTGGCATGAATGCCAGTGGTGTGAGTGGACATCCCAACCTGCGCACTAGCGATTGGCCGGTGGGCACAAGCTTTGCATCGACCAGTAGCCATCAGCAGACACAGTCGAGCAGCCTGGCCGCCAATACCCTCAACGCCAGAGAAGTATTGACGATGTATTTCGATCATTAAATGAATATCTCAAATTGATATCTGATCTTTCTTGCAGGCGGTCGGCAACAGTTGCATCAGCAGTGGCAGCGGAGTCAGTAACAATGCCCTGGGCATTAGCGTCGGCTCTGGCACTGTCGGCGCTTCAACGGCCAATGGCAGCAGCAGCAGTGGTGCCTTGGCTAGCCAAGCTGGCGGCCAAGCTGCAGCTGGCGAGTCATCACAATCCCAGTACTTGCTGGCCAAATTTATGCAGCCCACGCTGACAGATGCCGAGTGGGCGGATGTTGAGCGTAAACGCGCCAACCGGTAAGTTTGATAGAGTGAGAGTTTTCCATGGCATACATTTTATGAATTCTCATTTCTGTGGCCAGCTCCACGTTTGTGCAGTCGCTGCTCTTATCGTTGCTCTGCACGGAGGAGCTGGACTTGAATGCGGCCAATGATGATGGTGAATGCTTGGCCAAGAGTGATAATGTAAATAAGGAGCAGAATAGTGGCGATAGCCAAAAGCAACAGCAGCAGCAGGAAGAACAGGAGACGCTGCTTAACAACAATGCAGATGAGCAGCAGCAGCAACAACAGCAACAGCAACGTGCTGTGGTACGACAGGTGAATCAAATGCAACAGACCTCACCAGAGGACTTCGTATGCGATGAATATCGCTACAAAAATAAAAAGGCCAACAATACATCAGCAACAACACAAACGAGTGGCACGGCAGCAACAGGAGGCACTGTTGGTGGTGGTGGTGGTGGTGTCGGTGGTGGTATGGTTGGTGCAGGAGGTGGAACTGTAGCAGTAGCGGCAGCTGCAAGTGCAGCTGGTGCTGGCGGCAGGCCAATAGCAGCTGATCGAGGTGGCATCGAAAGACGAGGCCGGCCACAACCAGCAGAGACTGCCACGGGTTCACAGCAGCAGCAGCAGCAGCAACAACAAAAATACAAACAAAATGCAAATGCGAATGCGGCGGCAAACACAAATCAAATACCCGATACTAGGTAGTGTCTCAGTTGCTATACAACGGCAAAAAAAACCACAACAACAAAAAGAACAACCACAACAACAAGAAGTTGCAGCTGCTGCAGACTAAATAAAATCAGCAATATGTCAACACCAGTAGCAACAACAACAACTGGAACACAATACCAATCACAACAACAACCACAATACCACATTGTCCACCAACACCACAGCAGCAACAACAACAAACACAGCCGTAAGAGTAACAACAACAACAAAAGTAGCCGCAGCCGCCGCCGCAATTTCGTCAAAAACTATATTATATGTATCGTTTATTAAATATATTAAAATTTATATAATTATAAAAAAAAAAAACATGAACAGAGATGTGCGGAGAGCTAAAATTATTGTAATCATTGAATTAATTATAATTTAAACAAACAAAATGCAAAATAATCGCTAGTGTTCTATTGATGTAGCACAATCAATTCGAATTGATTGAATCATTTTTATCGAAACCAATCCTAACCAATTATAGTAACAAATCTGCACGAACTCTACAATTATTAAACTACAGGTGAAACTAGACATTCTATTTGGTTATATTTATACGTAACATTCTGAATCTTTTGGATCGATTCGTTCTTTTTTTTTAAGTATACAGTAGATTGGAATTACTGGGAATTATACTTAAAACTTTATTGCTTATCGTGGATACAATACTATTTCGTAATGTTAACTAATTTATTGTAAAGATCTCTAAAATGATAGGAATAATTGGATTTGCAGGCATAAGATGACCTCACTCAGCTATCAAATCTATCAACAAACACTGATGGCAGAAATTCGAGATCATTTTCGCTTTGAATACCTTTGGGTTGAATGCAGAACATTTGTTCGACGGCCTGTTTTACCTGCCGTTCACTGGCATATGGATTGACCAGGACAATATTATTGGCAAGCATTTTAGCCAGCTTTTTGAATAGAAATCGATTAGCGATTAGACCCTCTTGCAGTGGACGCATCAAATAATGCACAATCCAAGGTCGTATACGTAATATGCAGCTGGCCAGCAGCACCTCATCGACTAGATCAATGCTTGGACTAGATATGTGCGTTGCAAACTCATCATCACTGTCCTCCCCAAATAGCATATTGAATTTATATCGCAGGGCATCCTCACAGCGCCAATCCGCATCCAACAGACGCACCAAACAGGCGCTAAGACGACGTCGTTGAGCATACAACTCACAGGGCCAGCGACTATGCCTAAGATCTGTCTTGTTTTCGTTGTGGAGAACCGGCTGAGTTATAGACGGCGATGTTATTGGCTTTAGTTGTTTTGCTTCTGCGCAGGTAAAGTCTGGATGAATATCCATGGCTGAAGTGGTTTCAATGCCAAACAAAGCATTCAAATCGGTTGGTTCATCGTCAAATAACTTGGCCAACTCCTGAGCTACTGCATCTTCAGTGCTAGACTCGGGAGTTGTTGCCTGCTGCTTGACATGGACTTCAGTTTCGCGCTCCGATTCATGCTCAGCGAGTCTGGTCTGAAACAAATCGATTTTTTGGCCCAGCGTGTAGTTTGTATAATTGTCACTATGCTTCCCATTTGCCGTTGATGTTTGTGTGAATTTATCCGCAAACTGTGGGGAAGAGACGGCGTCAATTGATGCTGCATCCTCGACCAATTGCTGTCGCTGCATGTGGTCGAAAAGAGCATCAGCCAGTCGGCATTCCTGTGTGTTACGTCTAACGGCGGCTATCTGTATAATCATCAACATCATTAAATAACTGACTGGGAATATACGTTATATACAATACGTTACCATCTTGACCATGGCACGTTGATATAGTTGTGCAGCCTGACAGGCTTTAATCGCCCGCATCTCTAGAGCTTCCAAGCTATGGGCAATGCATGCCCAAGCTGTGGCCTTGTGATGATTCCTGGAAGTGGACGCCCACATGGCAACATTCTCCTCCAGCTGGCGCTCCAGATAGCGAACATATTGATCTCGCACCTGTGTGTCTATTATAGATTATTGAAGTTAACGTTCAACATTTTTGGTTCTTACCACATCTGTGAGCAAAACAATATCGCTAACTGCAGTTGCCATGCTCTCTAATCACGCTTAATTACTCCAATTTCTTCTGCTGTCTATAGCATTCTTTGCTCTCGGCTATAAATAACTTGGTTGGCTTAAAAGTTGCGCCTTTGTATAACAACAACTACACGCACACCGACAACAATAAAAACTTTGCTTATGGCGTTGCCACACTGTTCCGAATGATTTCAGCTGACTAATTTTTGTTTTTATTTCTTTTAATATTATTGTTATTATAACATACATATTTAAATGTTTAGCGTAGCTAAAAATATTAAATTATACCATCATTTTACTAAATAATTAATTGTTGTGATTTATGATTTTCAGCACTAGTATCTAGTTGCATTTTGTTTAGTTATTAATAATTATAAATTGTATGCAAAACAACTTTTATACATATATTAAGTTAAGCGCAAGTACAGTGTTTATATTTCAGATTTTTGGAACAATAAATATTTAATTGAAGATATTTATACATTATTTTTTTTATAATATCCTATAAAAATGGGTAATAGTATTACTACTTTTACAAAATTTTTATTGAAGGAGCCAAAAGAATGAGTAACAATTTATATATATTGTTTACCAGCCCTTATTGAACAACATAAGAAAAGCGTGTGTCTACATTATTGTATTCCTCTTGTTTTGTTATTATTTTTTTTTTTTGTTTATGTAAATTTATATAAATATTTTGCAACTGCTTTGATTTTGTGTGCTAATAGCTCAACGCTTAAGATGCGTGGGCTTTTTGAATTTTGAATATGCAGGTTAAACCAAGTTAAGCCATGTCCCGTTTCGTATCCACCTCGCTAAATTAGTCCAAAAACATATTGTCATCGTCAAAGGTGAAGACGTTGTTGCGAGACGAGGGTGCAGCTGTTGTTGTTGTTGTTGGCTCATTAGTTGGCTGTGTTGTTGCCGATTGACTAGATGCATTAGTGGGTGCAGCAGTCCTTGATGTGTTGGTACTGCTGCCATGTCCCCCGATGCTGCCATTCCCTTCTACAAATCTGTTAAGGAGCACAAAGTCCTCATCGACATCGTCGTTGTCATCATCGCTGGCCAGCGATTTGCGACAGATGGGACAGGTGCTGTGTAGATTCAGCCATGGCACAATACAATTCTCGTGATACAGATGTGAACAGGGCAATTTGCGCACGGTTTCATCCAGTTTGAAGTCATCCCAACAAACGGAGCATTGCATTTTGCGTTCCACTTCTTCGGCGGTGATTTTTACATTTGGTATTTCATTGATACGCTGCGAGGACAATGGCGGAGGACCCGATGTCTCCATTTGATTGAGCATCTGGGTGACAATCGTATCGAGACCCTCTCGACCCCACGCATAATCGCCGGGATTACCCATAAAGAACATATGAGAGTTTCCGCCGGTGCCGGGACCAGTTACAATTTCGGTGGATGCACCGGCCAGCGGCAAGCTCTGAAGGAAATCATACAGCACATTGTCCAAGCGATCTAGATTTGCCGGTCGCACACGTCCTCCGGCAATGTTGCCGGCTCCAGTCATTGGGGTGCCGGGAGCACCCAGATGCATTACACTGGTGTGTCGTCGATTCGGCTCAATGGTGATCTCCAAGTTGGGCACATTTCGCATGCTAAGCAGCGATACAATATCATTCCGTAATGATTCCACATTAAGGAGTCCACTGCCACCGGCTCCACTGCTGCTGGAGCTAGTGCTAGCATTGGCCGTATCATTGGATCCACTGCTGGTGGACGCTGTCAGCTCGGGTGCATTCGCTGGCAGCTCCTCGACAAAACCGTTCGAGCACAAGGGGCAAGTGTAGTCCGTGTTCGGAATGTTGATCTCCACATTGCACATGTGACAGAAAAAACGTTTGGGCGCTGTGGAACGCTCCTCCACGACCATTGCCTCAGCCATTTGAATGTTGCTTGGACTCTGTGTGTGCGATATTTGTTGCACTGGAAATTTTCACTAATTCACTATTGTTGTTGTGCAAGCTTAGTCGGCTTACCTATCGCTTTAGTGGTTGCTTCTTTATTTATCTTTTGCAATAGTATTAAGCGCGAGCAATGGAACAATGTTTGCACAACAGTCGCTACTTCAAACATTTAGTGTTGTTGTTTTTTTTTATGTAGAATTTTATAATTTTAAGAGGACATCGTGCTGCTGTATATTACTCGATTGTAATGACAGTCGTCGATATACACTTATCGATGTCGATAATAGTTCTTAAAATAGTGTCGGCTATTTCAATGACCAATTTCCTAGTTGAATTTGTATATTTTACTCTATAAATATCTTTTTTAGTTTCAAATTGGGTTTAATTTTAATTTCTAATAAAAAAATATTGCGGCAATTATAAAAGTTGAAAATACCATAAATACAAAATTGAATCAGTTATGAAATTAACGAGTTGCTTAGCAAAAATAAATAGCTGCTTACTAATTTAAAAAAAAAACATATGAAATCAATTCAGGATTTTCTATATTTTTTTTTTTATTACTTTTTAAGTTATCTACGTCATTTCGATAACTTTTTTCAGTGTTACCAGTCGAGCCCTAAATTTGTCGTTTTCGTTAGTGCAATTTAGAAAAAGCTGTCTGGCAACTTTGACCGTACTGGCAGAAACAAAAAGTCATCTTCGAAGCGGCGTTTAGCATTTTCCGAATTTTATTCACGTTAAATCGTTATTAAACATTAACGCAAAGTAAGAATGTCTATTCTGGCATATAATGGTGGTTGCGTTGTTGCCATGCGTGGCAAGGACTGTGTGGCCATTGCAACGGATCATCGCTTTGGTGTGCAGGCACAGACCATTTCCACAGACTTCAAGAAGGTGTTTCACATTGCCCCTCGCATGTTCCTGGGACTAACTGGACTGCAGACGGATATATTGACGGTACGCGATCGTTTAATGTTCCGCAAAAATATATATGAAACAAAAGAGAATCGTGAAATGGCGCCCAAACCGTTCTCTGCCATGTTGTCCAGTTTCCTGTACGAGCATCGCTTTGGACCGTACTTCATTGAGCCTGTGGTTGCGGGTCTGGATCCCAAGACCATGAAACCGTTCATCTGTAATATGGATCTCATTGGTTGCCCCAATGAGCCCGATGACTTTGTGGTTGCGGGCACCTGTGCTGAGCAATTATACGGCATGTGCGAGACACTATGGCGCCCTGATCTGGAGCCGGATCAGCTGTTTGAGGTGATTGCCCAGTCTATGGTGAATGCTTTTGACCGTGACGCAATGAGTGGTTGGGGTGCCACCGTCTACATTATTGAAGCGGACAAGATTACAGAGCGATCGTTGAAGACTCGCATGGATTAGGTACATTTTGTAAAAAATATTCAACAAATCGTAACAAGAAAGAAACAAATAAAATTTGTAAGGTCCCAAACGATTGCTATTTATTATGCACATATCTAAAGTATTACTCGTCAGTGAACTCGATGCTTTTTAGAGCCATGGCTAATGAAGCCTCTTTGGTCTTTGCACCGCCAATGAATCCAGTGTGATGCACAAATATCAGGCCTTCAATACCCGCTATTTTACTCAGCTCTTCATCTCGTAGTCCGCGCCATGGTGTGGGCAAGAACTTGCGACCAAGATAGCTACTTGGCGTTACAGGAACGCCGGCAACACGCCAACTGGAGCCATCATTGAATACAACCAACTTGGGCACACCTTCGAGCTTATATTCCTTTTCCAAATCGAACAAATGTGCTTTCCAGGGGCAAAAGGTGTCCAGTAACAGAATTTCTCCACTAGGATGAATGGTTTTTGCCTGCTCCAAGGCCTTTCGCACATGATCCCGTGCAGCAATCCAGGAACAAGCAACTTCGATGACATTCTCGACAAACTCATTGCCCGCAATGGCCATGGCTTTATGGAACCGTTGATCCGTTTCAGAATTGGAGTCCTGCCACGATGGATTCAGCTTGCCAATGCGCGCCGAGAGATGCGTTGATATCTTATAGCGTGGCTCGCCACCCTCAAACATTTGGACACCATTGTCGATGGCATCGAGTTCGCTTATAAAATTGCGATAGATTTGCAGAAAAGCCAATTTCAAATTTGATGGCGATAATTGCACATTTCGTTCGCGTTTCAAAATACTTTGAATCACCCGTTCGCCATAATAACAGTAAATGAGGCCAGCACTGCTCAGTCTGCAATTAATTAATAATAATTATAAACTATTTAATTCATTCTTTCGATCATACAACTCACCTAATATCAAATTTCTCTGCGAATTCCGGCCGCAACGTGTTGAACGTATCCTGGAAAGTCAGTTGATGATGATCATACCATTTCTTGGCATGATCAAATTCACTTCCAACATCCACTATGATATCGCATTTCTCACGCAGTGCTTTATCATCACGACTGCGAAAAATATCAGAATTCTCGTATTCCGGCAACTGCTTTAACATAAAACAAGCAACAACCTCGTCACAGTGGAATGTGCCGTTGTGAGTTCCAATTGTGGGTGGCGTACTGCGCTTTGCCGGTGTTGGTTCTACATTTCCAGTGCTCATCCTAAGCTGGTTAATTTCGACAAAGTTTGTGAAGACTTTTGGTAAAAAACGCGGTAAGAATAATCGTGTTACCATCACTGTTGCCAACTTAGCTATTTTATAGCTACATCTGGCTATTTTCAGATTTCGTTTGCTAGAAAAATTTTAAAATGGTTATTAGCTCGAAACTTGTCAATTTAAATATATTTTCAGCAAAGTTTTTCTATTAATATTTTTGTTAAAACTGTGAAAAGTGCCTACAATAACAAATTTAGATGCTTTCCAGACAGAAACAGCTATTGCTCACCCTAAAAACTTGGCAGAAATGGTGTAGAAGGCTGCCATCTGGTCCAAAGATTGCCATTTTATCTTATTTCGAATTTTAAATTTTCGTCAAATTATAAATTTATTTCAAAGTTATTGCATTTTGAAATTTGCAATAACTGAATTTAAATTTCCAATGTAGCCACACGAGACCAATAACGCGTTCTAATTAATTCAGTATTTATAATTACCAGGTGTTCTGGTATATTTTAGGTATACAATTTAACGACGTTGCTCCTCATTAGCAATTGCTCCTCACTTACACATAGTTACACACTTCATGTAACTATTGTGAATTGATTTTTTGCATCTGGTAGCACTGTGGATTAAAAATGGGCGCTAAATTTAAAATGTAATTTTTGTAGCTATTTCAATTTGCTGATGCATTTATATTTAATTAAAGTGCACTAAAATGATGATTTATACTCTGAAAATATATTACATTAGCTAAAATAATAATGGTAAGCTCCGCTACGTCACAAAACACCATCTCCGCAACTCTGTACGTGCGTTGGTATTCTTCTGTGCAATTAACAGTTTGTAGCTAATTTGTTATACAAAAAACTTTATTGGTTCACATAATGCGATTTTTGGCCGGTATTCCAATATCTTACAGCTATTCAGTTCGCCGTGGAAGTTCAAGAGCGACGTATGGATATTCTTCACTTTTAAAAATCTAAAATCTAAAAAAAAATGGCGGAAGCTCGACTGCGTAGAAATATTAGTCGGCAAGCTCCCATGATGTACGTAAATAAGCACTTATATAAGATTACATTACTACAATAAACTGAAAGTCATGCCAAAATTGTCTATTGGCAATTAGGTACCTACAACATTACTACAAAAAATTTAACTGCGGGTGCTAGCTTATATAATCGGCTGCTGCCTTAAATTATTTAAATTTCGCATTTCCGTTAATTGTCCAGTGGGAAAATTTATCATTTTAAAAGTGTGATTGATAAAGCATCACACAATTAAAAAAACACACTGATTTTGTCTCAATAGCACACATGCTAATGCAAACATAAATCACAGCGAATGATCACGTGTGTGCCGTATCAAAAAACGTTTATTTGAAATTACTTGCATATTTGTTAAATATGTACGAATATACATGCTTATAGTGTTTTTTGTGTCTCCCATGACCATCGATTTGCATGCCAGTTTGAAAATTGACAGCGATTTGACACGTTTGTATAGAAAATATGTGTGTAAGGTGCAAATAAAAAAAGACAACAAAAAATGATGCACCTGGCTTGCAAGTTGCATGCAAACCCGTTTCAAACACTTTTGTAATTGGAAGCAAAGCGCAAAACATCTTTCTAATTCCGAAGGCAACGATGAGATTTTAATTTGGATAGTAATATTAGTCGATTTCTTTTTTTGATTTGGCATCTACATGTTAAAACAAATAACTGCACTAAACACCTTTAACATTTTAGCTATGCCCATATTTATCTCAAATTAGCAAAAGGGTATTAAAACTGAACTACCCAATAATTACTTAAAATAATGTGTCAATACAGATGCGACGCAGACCAAATAAGTAAGCAAGTTATTAAAAACGGAATGTTAATAACTTTTAGTTAAGTTTTACAGAAGTTACGAGTCAACTTCGCTTCCAGTTTACTGCTTTTTAGATCGAACTGTGTATGAGCTTTTAAATTAGATAGAATCCGGTTTAAATTTCTCGCGTTCGATGTCTCTTCTCTCTCTTTATAATAGCAATTGAATTCTTAACATGAAGTTTTATTTGTAGATAATTGACCATTTTGAATCTGTTAGTTTGCGTCAGTTTGGCAGCATTGTCTGTGGCTGTCACGTCAAAGCTGCGCTGCTTTGTTAAACAACAATAACATAATACATACTATATGTATGTGTATCTTTAGAAGTGGTTGTATGAAGAATGTGTTGTAATCGTAGCTTTAATTGATTTTATTTTTTTGATTCTATGTTTAAATGGGATAAGTTTCCGTCTATTTGCAGCGCTATACAACTGGTCAACTAATTTTTGGACAAGAAAAATCACATATTTTATTTTTTACTTTTATAAATAGCTTTCCCAGTGGATCTCAATAATAATTTTTTTTAACTTTATGGTATAATAAAAAATCAAGATATTTGTTTTGTTGTCAACACAATGGCTTGACTAACTGTATGAATTTACGAACAGTTTTGACATTTGCAGTTGCATGCATTGTACTTTTATAGCTGATCATAAAAGCAAACAACAAATCGCTCTAAAGTACTGCTGTAAGTGCAGCAAAAAAGCTGTCTTAGGTTTATACTAGTAACTAACTATCAAGGTGAATTAAATCTGATTCTTTTGTTGGAATCCCATTAATTAGAACTGCACAAGTCACAATAAAAGCTTTTCAGTGATAGCAATTACAATTTAAATTAAAGTGAAATAAATTGGATTTACATGTGGAGAGCTCTTTATATTTATACATTATATTTATTTATTCAGTTGTACAATTTTATCCTAACGTTTTCGAGTAATATTATGTTTATCTTATATTTAGTCAAAATATGCTTGTTCCTTATACTTATCCTTTTATATATTTTTTACATTCACGAGGCAATTTATTAAGTATCTTTCATTACTTTCATAGCACTTCAAGTGGATTAAATTCCTGCATGCCTGTACTTAGTATTAGAATTATACTAATACTAGAAAGTTTTGTGCACAAACTAGTTTCGTTAACCAATTCACAATAAGTGCGAGGCAAGCAGCGCTGCCGGCAGCATATGAGTATCGTCGACAGCTGCGACTGTAGAGAGTGAACGAGACTGCGGAATTGTTTTGTAAGCTGCGTTTGAAGCAAACATATTTGTTTTTGTTTTTATTTATTTTTATTTTGTATTTTTGCTTTTCGCGTTTGCTGTAACTGACGAGTCGAGTCGAGCTTCGGGCTCGTTTGGTTTTGGTTTTAGGTTTCCGTTTTCAGTTGGGTTTGACCGTGCGTCGCGTAAAGATGTTGGCTTAAAGCGAAGCGCACAAAATATCGGCGTGAATAAAGCGTTAAAATTAGAATATAACGGCACATTAAAAACAAGTGCAAAAAACTGTGAAATGTGTTACACCGATTGGAAACTTAATAATTTGAAATCAAAGTGTAACAGAAAAATATTAATTAAATTAAACTATGACAAATTTTATAACAGTTCAAAGGGTTCCAAAGAGTTTTGCTTCCTCTATTTGCATTGTGGCTTAAATATGTGACTTCAAGGTTTCTTTTGTAGTTAGAAGTATACTTACAATTCCGGTTGCGGATTATGACATTTGCATTTTGAATTCACTTTGCATTCCCGTTTGAGCACGTATGTACATACAATCATGTACTTTTGTCCAGGTCCGAATGATGGTCAATTTGTCGGTTCAAGTATCTGCAACTCTCCCTAAGACAATTTATACAAACAAAATACGCATCAGTTACAAACCAGTTTTGATAGTCAATAAGAGAAAATGTGAATATTGAGTAATTTTGCTCACTCTTCTTTCGATCACTTCAGATAGCGCCAACACCTCAGGGTTCGTGTCAACTGGTGCAAAGTACCATAAATAGCTATCAAAATATCCCGGCGGCTTTAGAAAGAAATGAAAAAAAAATATACAAAATACTTGAACCCGTGATTTACTCGAAGTTAACTGGTAAACATCTCCTAAATGGTTGCCTGCTCAAGATGGGTCACAATTAAGGTTGGCTTTCTTCCTGACCTATAAATTATTTACTTTATAGGATTCACTTAGAGAGTTCGAGATAGAGCTGGTTCTACAACCTGATTTTATTGTCCTAAGTACGACGAACTTGCGATATTAACAGGTTTAAAAAAAACAAACAACTGATTTAAGTATCACGCAATGTGCTGAGCTGCTGATATAATATATATACATACATATATGCAAATTTTCTTTGTTTCTCAAAAAAGTTACCGCTGTTTAATGACGCGCAGTGAAATGTATAAACAAAATTTGTATGGTATATTGCAAGTTTTCTTTAATTAATATCAAGTCTTAATTAATTAATTGATTCATATAATATTCAACGCCTACAAGCCTTAGAGCATTGAATTGGTAAAAAGAAATTAAGACAATTTAAACATATTAACACGTACTCGAAGCAATAAATTGTGTCAAAAAATTCGACGCTCCCAAGCGAATACTAAAATAAAACAAAAAAAAAAAAATATGCGAAAGAAAGTTAACAACATCAAGAGCATAATAACAATATCAGTGACGAACCCTTTTGAATTTTGAGTAATTAGCTCTCGAAAATACGACAAATCAAAATATTGCGTTAAGTTTGATGTGTTAAATTGGGGACATTAAGTTGAAGAAAATGTTATCTTTTTGGTTAGTTGTATGAAACAAAAAAAAAAAACAATCGTTAACAATAAAACAAAAACATAGAGAATATTTTTCAAACAAATCAAGTATACGCCACGATGTTCAATGGCAAGACAGCAGTGCCGCCTGAGAAAAATGGGTAAACATAGCTTATATAAAAACTTGAAAATTAATATAAAAAGTGAATAAGTAAAGATAATTATCTATGAATAATTATAATTGCTCTTTTTTATTATTATCATTGATAGCGCGCTGAACGACCGTCCATTATTTATGCAAAATGGTAACAACCGACGCATTTCCGGTGTCATCGATGTGGAAGTGAGCAACTTTCGACGGGCCCTGCCACAGTTTCTAGCTGTTAGTATTAAGAACATATTGCTATTCGGTAAATAAATTGTAATACTTTAATTTGGAATGTATTTAAAGTTATATCCAAAATTTGTAAGCAAGCTATGAAGTTGGATAGCTTAAGAAATTTTGAAATTTTTTTTTTCAATACGATAAAATATTGAAACTTTGGTTAGAACAAATTTAAATTATTCTGAAAACTACTGACTTCATTCCTTGCCTTTGGGAACTAGACAAACTATGGCGAACCTAATGATAAATCTCTTCATTTTCCTTTATAGGTTATGGCATGACTTTGGGCTTCCCCACAATTGTAATACCCGCCATACAGGGCGGCGAAGGACGCAGCGATTCTCACAATGGCGAAATAGTGCTTAACAAAGACGAAATATCATGGTTCAGTAAGTTAAGGTCAGCAAAATTTAAAAAATTATATTATTAAAATTTTAAATTTTGCAAAGGTTCGATTAATTTAATCTGCGTACCGCTGGGTTGCCTCTTCTCGGGCCTACTAACTCAACCGCTGGGCAAGCGTCGAGCTATGCAGGTGCGTATTCCCTAAAAAACTTGATTAAACAATTGAACAGGTGTTTTATAAAAATATTTAGCTTTTAACGGTCTTTTATTTCATAACTATACAAACTTGTAGTCCGGTTTTAACCAAATTTGAAAGAATGTATACCATTGTACACACAATTTGTGGGAGATATCTCAAGAATAAAAAATGTTGTCATAGTATACTTTGATTCTCGACCATAAAACTATTTGATTAAGTAATTTGATCCGTCGCGAACAACGTATAAATTATCTGATGTGAAAAACGGATCTAAATATAATCAACGTAGCTTTTCAACTGAGTTAAAATTGAATGGAAACTTACTGATCAAGAATATTAATACTGCTTACCGCTCCTTAATGCGTTACTCGTTTTATTGCCTTCACTAAAAAGTTAAAATATTGTAGCTACATCTGGATAACATACCTATCACCAATAATAACATTGACATACTGAACTGGAAAACCAAACAAAGTCATTTCATGCGATTTGTGGGATGCGGTATTCCGCGTGATCTCTTGTTATTATTATGTATCCACAAATATGAATGAATCTGTATCTGTATCGTTTTGTGGTATCACTTTCAGTTTGTCAACCTGCCCATACTGGCTGCATGGCTAATGTTTCACTTTTCAACGCGCACGGAGCATCTGTATGCAGCTTTATGCTTGGCTGGTCTTGGCGGCGGTTTGATGGAGGCACCAGTAAGTGATCATAATAAGCTAACAATAAGCTAACCCACAATCAGCTAGACAACTAACAAGCTAACCAACTTAACAATTAATTGTATATTTTGTGGCATATCTGAAGTCGACCTTGCCGAATGCAATCTATCCGATTTGTAATTCTTCCCCTGTCACCCTTTTGCCGTGAGAAACAAATTTTTTTAAGCTCAACGTGACTCATAAAATCAAATTAGTCAAACATCTTCTTATATACTATTGCTGTATTTCAATCTATTCTCCTAAAAAGTCCCATTCAGTTAGTTCATTGTAAACACAGAAAAAATGTGTACTTTTTCTCAACTATTCAATTGATTTGTGCCGATTAGCACAAAATTTACATATTTCCCAGAAAATCTTTATTTAATTACGGATTTCCTTTTTAAGTCGTTTTATATCTGTTGGACAAACAAATATTCGAATGTTAAAAACAGGGAATATTGCCAGGAAACACGTTAACCGAAACCTACTGTTACGTTACATAAATTTTTTATTAGAACCGAAAAGTTTCGGTTACGGTTACGGTTTCGGTAAATATTTTTAAAAATAATTTATTGTTTTCTACATGTACTATACATAGTTAAGCTTAATATTAAAAAAAACCTTAAAATGTAAGTTAGGCTTATCTTGATAAAACATGCATTAAATGTAAAATGTACATATTTGTTAATAGGTATGTTTTTGATTTAATTAACCATAATGTGATTAAACCTTAAGGCTTTGAGTACATGTTGCACAAAATGGCTCGCAGAATGTTAATCAAAATTAACTTAATGAACTCCTACCTACGTGCTTATAATGGAAAAATGTAAAAATATCTTAACTAACGAAACTTGCATCTTTATTGATCCAATCACTTACTAAGAGTATCTTTAGATACTCGGGGCTTTAGATATGTAATATGATCTTTGATCCAGTTGCTAAAAAGTATCTTATTCCTATTATGTATATATGCAACGCTTGTACGTGTTTTTTAACAAAAAAAAAAAAAACAAAGAAAAATAGTAGTAAATGTCAGATGCTCTTAACCTTTTGCAGGTGCTCACATATGTGGCTGAGATCACAGAACCAAAGTATCGGGGCATCTTGTCAGCACTTGGAACCACGTGTGTGATCACAGGCGTTTTTGTGCAGTTCATACTTGGCTCTCTGATGGATTGGAGGAGTGTGGCAGCTGTGAGTGCAGCCTTTCCGGTGTTAACTATTGTGATGCTGTGCTTTGTGCCCGAGAGTCCCATTTGGCTGATACGGGAGCATCGTTTCCACGAGGCGGTTAAATCACTGCAATGGTTACGTGGTTGGGTCCCGGAGCACATGATTGAAGCGGAGTTCAATCAGCTGTACGATGAGCTCATCACACAAAAGGCCATCGAGGAGGCTTCCGATGGAGGAGCAACGTCACCAAGTCTGTGCAGCAGGCTTAAGAGGCGTCTGCGCATGTGGCGTAAGCGCACATTTTTGGCACCATTCCTGCTGGTCTCCTTCACCTTCTTTACGGGTCACTTTTCCGGTAAGACGCCGCTGCAAACGTACGCCGTACAGATCTTTCATACGCTGAAGGCTCCCATGAATAAATACCATGCCACCATACTGCTTGGAGTGGCAGAGATGATATCCACTATACTGGGTGTAATCCTGATACATTTTACGGGCAAGCGGCCATTGGTTCTGGTATCCACAGTGGGCACAGGACTTTGCTTCCTCGGCACAGCGACATATGCCCATTTTCTTAACGAAGTGCCTGGTTTTGGGGTTAACAATGTGGTGATCAATGCCTCGGCGATTGTTCCCAAGGAGAGCATCATATCGCAGGCAAACATATCAAAAATATTCGAGAATCAACGCCAGGATGAGCAGCAACAGAAGCAACAACAGTTGACGACCATGTGGCCAGAGCTGGAGTTGGAGTTGGACACAACAGAGTCATGGAATCGTAGCAAACGTGAGCTGGACACCACCTTACAGCCAATAGAGGAACAGGAACTGGAGATCACAACGTTGCTGCCAGTTCCGGCTGCAATTCCAGCATCAACAGTTCGTAGCGAACTGATGCCCTCGAAGCCGCCAATAGTGGAGGATCTGCTGCTGACAGTTCCCAAGCAGGAGACCAACTATTTAGTCTGGGTGCCTCTGATACTCTTGCTGCTGTCAGCCTTCTTCTCGCATCTGGGCATACGCATGATACCCTGGGTACTCATTGGCGAGGTCTTTCCCGCTGACATACGCAGCAGCGCTTCAGGATTTTCCGGTGGCGTTGGTTATGTCTTTGGCTTTTTGGCCAATAAACTTTTCCTTTTCATGCTGACGACATTGACGTTGCCGGGCACATTTGCTTTCTATGCCACCGTCGCCTTCATTGGCACCATTGTCCTCTACTTTACTCTCCCCGAGACCGAGGGTCGCACACTGGGCGTAAGTCAAGACACACACATTAATCCATAGATTGTTATTCATATTTCATACAAATTTGTTGCAGGAAATCGAGGCACATTTCTCAAAGAAATCGGACATGAATCTACTGCGCAAGCAGCCATCACCAAAAGAAATCGAAAAGCAACAGCAACCGAATCAGTCCAATGCTATACACCTGGATAACCTACAGAACCTCCATGTGCCGATCAGCTCGCAACAGCAATCAAAGATAATCCATCTGCAGCAAAGCGACTTTGCGCCTCAAACAAACCGTTCTCTCAGCGGTACCGCCAATCTCGCCTTCGAGGAAAGCAGTAATACTACGCATCTATAATTAGAGTACTTTAGACACATTTGTAATTTGCAACTTTCACCCTTTCACTTAACTACTTGACAATCCAGTGATATTTATAAGCAACAAAGCAATACAATACCAAAAAATTTAATTTGAATTGAACCTTTTTTTCATATCATGTCTTAAGTGTTACAAGCTTATGCAATTTGGTCACTTACACTGATTGGCAACTTTCAGAGAAAAACAAAGATATTTCTGGCTGGAAAGCATACGAAAAGTAACTGAAATGCGATGCTGAACCGCGATCGTTTAGTTAGCCGAAAACTTGATATAGCGATGTAATGGTTTTTAGACCTTAAATCACACTAAGTAGGACCTCCCAGTTTCCCTTAGTTACCTTACAATGAATTACTAATGCTTAAAAGAAACAAAAGCCAATTCTTTAATATATTTAATGGTAAACTTAAATACGAAAGTGTACAAAGGACATTTGAATAATTTATTCAGATTTGAATTATACTAATATACATTCATGCGTGATTCTTTACACAATTTCGTACAGTTTTTGTCCAGGCTTGACACTTTCATTGAACAGACAGGTAAAATAAAAAGCCTTATCCTTGCCAGACCCTTGAACTAACATGCCGCAGCCGACATACATAACATTTTTATTAATTAAATTTGCTAATGCATAGTCCTTAATTGAAGCACTTGTTGGAAAACTAGTTACGAACGTTGGCTCTACAGTGGCAGAATGATTAAACCATAAGTCTCTGATCACATGCACCACAAAAGAGCTCGCGGACATTGTAACCGCCTCAGATTTCAATGAACTCCTCCCAACATTTAAAAAACGTGCCGTGTTTGCACATTCACTGACTTTGTCGTCATTGCAGAAGTTTGTTATCCGCATCGCCAGAATGGAGAGTTCATGATCCCAGCTTACCTTGGGCAAGGGCTTGGCTCGTGGTAAATTTTTAAAGTACGCTGGCTTAGATAAAAGATTTCGCAGATTGTTAAAAAGATCAGTGATTGAAATTTTTAATTTATCCATGTTAACGCCTTCCCGTGGTTTCATACACTGTGGTCCCCACTTGATAAGCGATTGATTAATTGATTGTATTGAATTGATTAATATGATTGAAATAATCTTTTTAACTTACAAACGGATTCTTACAGGCGATGTGGTTCACACCTGGCGGACAAAGTCCTCTGCGGCAATAGTCCTCCGGTGGACTAGGCGTACGCAATTCCCCACGCATTATATATCGTGGCCTTTTTGTCCTAAACATTGCTTCATTGAAGGATGTCGCATACAAGTATAACATGCTCATTATAATTGAAAACTGTAGGAATATCTTAACTAACGAAACTTGCATCTTTAGTGTTTCAATCACTTACTAAGAGTATTTTTAGATAAACGGCGACAATCCTTGTTAGATATGCAATTCGATCCATGTTCCACGTGCTGAAAATTATTTAATTGGCGGCACTAATTTTTAATGAAAGAGTTTCTCTATAAGCTACTTTTATTATCAAAGCTGCGGGCTGGCTCTGAACCGAACTCTCAGGTTTTATGTAACACACTGCACCCATTTAAAAATCGCAAATATAAGCCTTCACCGAATCTGTTCGTCTTTATAATCGCTTTGATCGGTCTACAATGTGGTAAAGACTCCAATGTTCGAATTTTACTGGCAAAGATGATATCAACCATACTGGGCCGTTGGTTGTGGTATCTATAGTGAGCACAGGTCTGTGATTCCCCGGCACAGCGACCTATACGATGCGACGAAGTATCCGGTATTGGGGTCAACAATGGTGGTGATTAATGCCTTGACAAGAGCTTTCGACTTGTAACGTATTTATGTTTAAAGCATGCTTAAGTATAATTTTGTATAACACATTTTTTCATATATATAGATATTAATATGCATATACAGGACAAACCGTCACAGAGTAAAATTGTTCAACTTTAAGTTTCGTCATCCTGGAGCTCCAGGAACTGCGTGCAAACATCGCGACTGCATTCGCCCTTGTTATTGAATAGGAATTTATAGTAATGACCATCAGCGCAAATGGCTAAAAACGGAAAGAAAAAAAAAAAAATTAAATATTAGTCTGTTATTAAATGTGTGTGTGTGTTTGTGAACTTACCCACAACCGAATTGGAATCGGCGCCAAAGGCACATATACAGCGAGGTCCTTGTGGTATGGAGAATTTCACAAAGCTCCATTGACTTGAGAAATACTTGGGTAAAATCGGAAGCGATGATTGCTGCTGCTTGTTGCCCTCCAAATTGAAGACGTGTATGGTGCCATGATCAGAGGCCACAACAATCATAGTCGATTGATGATTGAAATTAATGCAAAATATGTTGGCATGATTGCTGCCACGTCGCAGCTCTGACACCTTTTTCCCGTTCTCCGTATCGAATATGCGTATAAGTGTGCCCTTTTCACCGGCGGTTGCCAATCGGGTGCCCTGCAAATTTAATGCAATGCAACTTATTGCCGCCTCATGAGCAATCACCTCCAATGGTGCACGCTCCGTATTGGCAAGATCAACGATTTGTACATGACCGGTTCGTCGACCCGGGAATGCAAGTAGACTTTTATTGCTATGTGGACATAGCACACATAGTCCGTTCGGATTGGCGCTTGTCTCAAACACATGCAACTGTTGTGGCTGCTGTGTGAATGTGTACACCTTGATTACACCCTCGAGCACAACGACAATTCGATCCCGTCTCAGGCGAACAGCGCGCACCGGCTGATTAAAGTCCAATGAAATGGCCGGCGACTTCTTTAAATCGTCCCAGACAATCACTTTATTGGGCGGATACAGGGGTCGAATACCTCCACCAACAAGCGCCAGATAATTGCAGCGAAAGAGCATTTCCACATGGCTGAGACCACCTGTAAAGTGCAAAAACAATGCAAAAGTGAAATATTGTAATTGGAACGTGGAAATAGTCACTCATTGTTAATATGTGACCATACATGAAATATTTCAATAAGCACATTTCTTTTTCAAAATTCACATCAAAAACGAGAGCGTGGAAGACTACAGCAAAACTAGACTATTTTAAACATTAACGGTCGCTTTGATAATCAATAATAACATCTCTAATCTTAACGTTTGTACAACATTAATCACTGTTCGATAACAAATTCATCTCACTGAGACCAATAAAGAAGAACTGCATTTAAGTGAATGTCTGTATATAGAAATATTTATAATAGAGGCTGTGCAATATAATTAAAACTTCATGCAAATACGTGTAAATTTACATATATTAATTTGATAACAGGTTGAGTGCTGCTTGCTGTCAACAAACAGATTTACATGCATGCTAATACATATATTGAATACACATTTTTTGTAAATCAAATATTGCTTATTCATATAACTATAATAAATTTAAATAAATTGTAAAAGAATAAGTATAGTAAATCATATTTAGAGAATTTTTTGAAAGTTGTGCGATAAATATGCAGGCAGACAGCAAGTAAATAGCTTTACACACACAAACGCACACACTCACCTTCAGGAAAGTATTGACGTTCCTTTTCCTTCAGCGGATCGCAATTGTACACCCGAAATCCGGTATCTGTGGCACAGGCAAAGCATCCTGCGGCGCAATTAGATTATTAATCATCCCATTGAATTAATATATAGTATATTAAAAACACGTTGAATATTCATGTTATTGAATATGTAAACAACAAACAAAGTACATACATATATTATACATACCCTGGTCCTGGTTAAAGCCAGCATAGAGCAGGCCGTTTCCGTACGGATTTTGATCCGTTAAATTCATATTTAATTGTTCGAACTCACTTCCTCAATTCTTTACAATTTGTTCACGCCTTTTTAACACCCAAATTTTTATCTGCGTGATGATTCTATTTATTTTTTGTACATTTGTACCAGGGCTGCTGAAGGTTGCCCATCCAATAAAATTTCCGATCTGGTTCGATTGTTTTTACCTAAAAAAAATACGTACATTTCCGAAAAAAGGTATTCTAAATTCTTGAACAATTTTTCAAATTTTTTTTAAGCTAGTTTTTTAAATTTTTGCCGAATTTTGGTAGAAATTTCACGATTTTTAATATGTTTTAATTAAATTAAATTTTGAAACTTTATCCTCGAGGGCTGACAAACTTCAAACCTTCATTAAAATGTTTACCTTAATTTTGTCTAATTTCGTATTCTAAATTTTCATCACAGTTATTCAATTTTTATTGAGTTATTGGATTTTTTTGTACATTTGTACCAGCGCTGTCATCTACAAGTAATCCCGTCTGTTATTAAAATACCAGTTAAATAAAAGGGCGAAGCGCGCAATTTAAATATTTTATTAAGCAAATGATAAGAATCATTAACTTTAAATCACTCAATTTTAATTTAAAATTCTAACTTCAAAAATGTCCTAAAGATGCTTATTTTTCCCAAAAATATACTTTTGGAATTCCAAGCTCTGGCAACATTCAAATAAACGTTGACTTTTCTTCTACCATGTGGCAGCGCCTTGATTAAATGCAACTCTAATATGCAATAATCGAAGCGTTGTGAATTTACTTTTTTTTTTAGAATTTCCGAATTTATACTGATGTATTTGTTGTATTCAATGCCCTAGGAATTAAAAGCAGTAATATGGATTGCACAGATCTAAATGCTTTCGAAGATGACAACAACATTGAGCCTTGTCGTGCGTGTGGCATTTTTTTCATATCAGATGATGCTATTATTCAGCCAATATTTACAAAAGTTGGAGCCGGCGAAAATTGCATTGGAAACATGCCAGAAATAGTGAAACTTATGAACGAATGGAGCCTTCAGGTCAGTGTGAAAATAGTTTGAGAGATTGCATTTTAATACATTCAAAATTGCAGGTGGAAGAGAATGACGGACGACCTCAGAACATGTGCAGATCCTGCATAGCTGAGTTCCAGAAAATTCTTAAGTTCAAGCGAAGCTGCTTGGAGACGCAGGAACAATTCAATGTCCTTGATTACAAACGAGCTCACAATGGTATTATAATTAAGAAGGAAATTGAGCCAGAGCAGACATTTTGCGGATTCATTTATCTCGATACAGACGATGAAGATGGTAGTGAAGAAGACGGCAGTAGACGAGTCTGTGCTCCCTTGGATATACCACATGTGCCCATTAAGCTGGAGCACACAGCTCGAGTACCACAAGATCCACCATATCAGACAGCAGCAGATCAAGTTGCCAATAATCTGCCAGAGGAGGCGACATTTTCCCAAGTCAAGCCACAGGACTTGGCCGTTGAAAATGGCTTAAGTTCCACACTATTTGAGAGTTCGCATAATGAGAGCCAAGATAGTGAAGATGAAGTCATAAAATTTACTTATGACGATGACTGCGATGGCGAAGAGCTAACCACGTTGCCAACGCCAACTCAGGAGGATGGTGTCTACTGCAAGCTATGCGGACATGCGTCTCTCACCCAGGAGAAGCACACGGAGCACATGAATCGTATGCATATGCTTAAGGATTGCGAGTGTCATATATGCGGTAAGAAGTTCACTAATGCCCACGAATCCCGTTTACGCTTCCATATGAAATGGCACAAGCTGCAAAAGCATCTCAAGTGTCCTATCTGCGGCTTCTTCTGCAACTCCAAGGATACACTCAAGGAGCACAAGCTCGCGGTGCACACACGGGCCAAGTGTGAATTCTGTGGCAAACGTAAGTTGCTTTCAAGCTGCTCTATCCCAAATAATTAATTTCTTTTTTTATTCTTCAATTGACAGAAATGAAGCAGCAGCAGCTGCAAGCGCACTTAAATCGGCATCTTAAAGGTAAATCTAATCGATAGTATAACAATTGGGGTATTCCTGAAACAGATTTTGGCATATCAGTTCACTTTACGACACTGCACACTGATTTGAATAGGGAAACTGGAAAATACTGAAAAAAAAAGTGTGAAAACATAATTACTCTAAGACTTTTAAATAGTATATTGATTGCAGAATAGTATTTTTTTAGACTCAATTCTTGTCTAATCTGTTTCATGCTTTAGCTTTGTCACATTAAAAGATTTAATAAATTTATCTATCTAAATCTTTTAGCCTGATCAGATTTCCCACACCTTTTTTATGAAGTAGCTGTGAACAACCGAACGCGAAATCTAAAGCTAATCTATATGTGTTTCAGGATTATCCCATGTTTACATGTAACTAATTGTGGATTTATTTTGTATCTTTATCTGTTCAGAACGCGAAGAGGAGCTGGCGCTCAAGTTAAGATCCATGCAGACTACAGAAACGGTGGAAACGACAAACACAATCCAAGAATCTTGCTTAATACAGTGCGCCTTTTGCGAGCTCACCTTTAACGATGCCGAGCAGCTGGAAGGTCATGTCCGGGAGACGCACACAACATCGCCAGCGGCGGCGTCTCCAGTGGAGCCCGATCCAGATCCTGAGCTGCATGAAATTGTTGATGTGTCAACAATTTTTCCAGACACTTTCAGCACGCTACTCTCCAGCACAAATCCAATTCAAGATAGTTCCAATATCAGCATACATTCCGACACATCGAATCGTCACAGCGTGGTCATGTACAAGTGTCCGTTTTGTGCTAAATCATTCAATTTGAAGATCAAGCTAAATCGTCATCTTCAGCTGCATACTAAGGACTCGTTTTGAGACACAGTTCAACTGGACAGGAAGCACCCACAGAAGCCATGCCAATACAATATGATATAATTGTTAAAGTTAATTTCATCTTTTCCCTCGCTCTAAACTGCAATCGTTGAAGCGGTGCAGTAAATAAAACGAATATAGCTATAAGTTTTGGTACAATTCGACTCATTATGTTTGTTTCGATGATATAATATTAGATTTCCAATAAATTCATCAATTCATCTAATTTATAAGAAGCAAAATATTTATGTTAAACTTTTTGCTTAAATTACTAATATATATATAAAGTTATATGTATAAATGATAATGTTAAATCCAAACAACTGATAAAGTAAACAACGTAGTTAACAAGCCTCTGCCTCCTCTGCCTCTACCTCTTCCTCCTTCGTCTTCGATTCCTGCTCTTTGCATCTAATTGCCATGACCTCCACTTGCCGTTTTAAGCACAGCTGTGGGCAACAATTTGGTGTTCAATGTTGCTGTGGTTGTTGCCACATTATTCAATTTAACGCCGCTGTTGACGGCAACTGTTGATGCCGACGACGACATGGGTATCACTTTCATGCTGGACAGTGGTTTTAAGTTGACGCCCTGCAGTCCGGGTGAGAAGAACAATTGCCCTCCATTGCCCTGGACAGCAAATACAAGATTATTGGCAGGTGTTGCAGTTGTTGTCACTGCTGTTGCTGTTGTTGTCGTGGATGCAACATTGCTGGTAGCCAGCAGCACATTCTTGCCAAGACGCAACGTCTGTGCCGCTCCTGCGTTAATGAGCAGCGTTTTGGGTGAACTCGCAATTCCGCTCGATGTGCTGGGCAGGCTATTACTGCTGGTTGTTGTGCTATTGGTGTTGTTGTTGCTGCTGCTGCTTGTGGCCAGTCGGAGCAGCTGGTTGCCCATGATGACAGTCTGAACGGGTGCACCTGCCGCATTGCGCGCTGGAATGGTCTGTAACACAAATTCAAATGACATTTAATTGAGTTCTCAAATTGGATATTCTTCTAAACACTTACCGCTCCCTGAATTTTCATCGTTTGACCTCCAATTACAATACTTTGTGGCGTTGTCTTCATGGCGCCTGTGGCCAGCGTTGTCGCCGCCGTCGTTTGTGTAGTTGCCCCCGAATTGCTGCCCAGTTTCAGGGTCTTGGCATGCAGCAGCAACGGCTTACCAGGTACAACTGTTGTCTTACCAATGATCTTTGGCACCATTGTCGTAGCATGTCCGGTGGTCACAATCCGCGCCGTCGCTGGCAGCTGCTTGGACAGCTGCTGCTGTGTTTGACCATTGGGCGACATCGTGATGACATTGCCAGTGGCTGTCGATGTGGCCAGCTGGATGATGTTGTTGCTGCCAGCGGTTAACAGTTTACCCGGCATTGATTTCTGCAACAAACTGTCCAGTGTTATTATGTGACCGCCTTGTGTCGTGACTGTGGGCGTGGCACCGGATGTTGTTGTCGTTGACACTGGCGTTGTCCGTATGATTCGCGTTGTTGTCTGCGAGGCAGCAGCTGCTGTTGCCGCCGGCTGCTTGAAGCTTTGCAGCACAATCCGCTGCTGCTGCGGCGAGAGATTCGCGGTGGCCAACGGCTTGGCCTGACCCGGCATGCTGCTGAGTATTTTGGGCGCCGCTTTTGGCAGCGCCTGGAACACAATATTTTTGTTCGACGATATTGCCGTGTTGCCTGCAGACGAAAGAAATTCAAATAAATTAATAATGTGCATAAATTGAAGCGCGCTCCCAGAAACACACACACACGCACTGAAAAAGCGTAAGAGCTGCTTTGATCGAATGAGCGCGCTCTTTGTGATGTTTGTGTATAAAAGCTTTTGCATGCTCTCATCAGAAAGAGTGCGAGAGTTAGAGGCTGCGACGCGCGCTGCAGTCAGTGCCTAAACGTGTATGTGTGTGCGTAGGCAGAAGAGCAAGGGTAAAGAGAGCGCTCCTCCGTAAGGTAAGAAACGAGTAATTGGTAGAAATAGAGAGGCCTCCGTGAGCAGCTGCAACAGAATTACCCCGCTCTTTCACATGCTCTTGTCAAAAGAAGTGCGAGAGTGAGAGTCAGCAAAGAGCGCTGCAGTGCTGCCGAAGCGTGTATATGTGTGCGTGGGAGAGTGAAAGCTGAAGCAAGACAAAGAATTCATTCACAGCAGTCGGCAGTTGTACGCAAAGCGAAGTTGACCTGCGAATTGATTCATTCACCTACTATTTGTGGCTTATACTCATCTAAAGCTGTTATAGCATTTACTCTTATACTATTAAATTGATATCTTGACTTACCCACGAGTATCCGCTGTTGCTGTTGTTGATTCTGGGCGGGATTAGCTTGATTCGCCTTTTGCTTGAGCTGCTGCTGTTGCAGTTTTGCAAATGCCTGCGGGGACATCTTAACGATGGTGCCGCTTCCGGTGCCGCTTCCGACTGTGGCATTGACAATGGGACTGCCACCGATCGTTGCCTTGTTGTTGCTCACAATGGAGACGGCGCCAATCTTCTGATGCAACGGACGCACTGTGGTCTGAGCGAGCATGCGAGGTCCAAGGATTTGCACAGTGGATGCAGTCGGTTTAGTGGCAACTGTGTGTGGCAGCTGTACAACGGATGGCTTCGTTGCCACCGTGGTAGTTGATGATGCAGTGCCTCCTCCAGCTGGCAACAATCGTATAATATTTTTGGGCATTTGTTGTCGAACTGGCGATATCTTGTTTCCAATTGAATGCAGTTGTGGCTGCTGCTGCTGCTGCTGTTGCTCCAGTGGCACAATAAAGCTGCCACCAGTTGCTGATCCTACTGCTGCTCCTACTCCTGATCCAGCTGCAGATCCCAATGAGGAGGGTGTTTGTGAGGGGGAATTGATAACAATGGGCTTCTTGATAGCCAGCTTCTTGTTGGGCGTTGCTGCCACATGCACCGTTTGCAGACCACTTGGAGTGGACACCAAAATGGGCGTGGTATTGCGGGTTGAACTAAAGTTGTGTCCCAACTGCGGTTGTGGTTGTTGTTGTTGCTGCTTTGGTGAAGTTTTCATCAGTTGCACAGTTGCTGTGGCAGCGACTGAAGCTACTGAAGCTGTCGAGGATCTGTCCACAATAGTGACAACACCGCTACGCTGTGTGGACTTCAGCAGCGATTTCTGGTGGGGCATGACTGTAGTAGGAGTAGGAGTTGGAATTGAAGTTGCAGCTGGCGGTGTCCCGATATTGTTGGGAGGTATGTGATACTTGAGCGGCGGCACTGGCGGGCACTTGACCTGCAGCATCTGAGGATGCTTCTTAATAAGTGTACCAGTTGCAACTGGCGTTGGAGTTGGTGTTGGAGTGGCCACAACCAGAGCTGGCAGCTCTTGTCCCGCCTCGCCTGCTTCGTCCTTCTTTGGCTTGTTGTTATTGTGCCTGCGCTGTTGTTGCTTCTGCTTGACCATCGATTGATTCTGTCGATGCATCCGCTCAAAGTCCGCCTCATTGCGATTGCGATGCAAATAGATCCAGATCTTGCGGCGTGCATCATAGCGCACACATGGATCCACACCGCCATGCATCCGATCCAAGGCCCCGCTCACAATCGTCTGCAACACATTCTCCGCCGCCTGCCGATTGATGAACTGTGAGCACTTCAACAGCTCGGATATTTCCGAGCGTGTTCCCTCGCCGTTGGGCAGCCGGGCGGTGGCATCCCGCACTAGCGTCAATATGGTCACATACGGTGGTCGATCGTCCACCATGACAGCATGACCACGTGCCTTGTTCAGCGCCAGACTCTGCGTGTAGATGCCCTTGACGGGTCCGACGACACTCTCGTATCCGTGCATCCGGTACGTAAAGGGTCGATGTGGTTGCTCGAAGCGCAAACGCTCCTGTCGCTGGAACTCCAGCATTTCCTCCTGTGTCGCCACACGCACTGTCCAACTGGTGGGGCAACGGGGCGCGGGTGTGGGCGTGGCATCCACAGCAGCAATTAACGGGCTCAACTGTTGCTGTTGTTGTAGCAGCTGTTGTTGTTGCTGCTGTTGCAGTTGTTGTACTCCAATCTCCTCCTTGCGCCGCTGCAACCAATACTGACACAACGTTTGGAGACGCGCATCGGAATCCCGGCCAGCTCCAATCCATTGATAAATGCCCAACTGCGTCTTGTGCTCAATATACGGCACATATTCCGCTGGCAGCGTAACAAAGTCGCCGGACAGGAAGTTGACGGCGGATTGCAGCATCTGCGTCCAGTCGGCAGGCAATAGACGCAGCCAATCTGGCAAGCCCGACTGGCAACTCTCTGCCCTCCACTTGACCAGTTGCGTCTGCAGCTCCGGATAGGTTAATCGATGCTGTGGCGTCGCCACAAATTGATCCCGCAACAAGGAAAAGTAACAGGCATGGACACGTGGCGTTGATGTCGATGTTGCTGTTGTTGTTGGTGTGGATATCGATGGCGATGACGATGTCGTTGTTAGATCCCTGGTCGGACTGCCTGTGATATGTGCGCCAGCTTTGACCAGCGCTTTGGGTGAGCTGCTAATCACCGTTCGCGCCGCAAACGGTTCCAGTTTGGGCAACTCAACGATTCCTGTTGTGGGCGCAATTATCTTTACCGCCTCCACCCTCGCTCCTGCCACCGCCACCGCCCCCGCCTGCTCCTGCAGCTCTCGTTCCAGCTCCTCCTCGTCTGGCTCCAGGGCAGCGCGGCCGTACAGCTGCTGTGGCTCATCCGTAAGCAGTTCCGCCATTGGTTCCACTTTAGCTGCATTGCCGCCAATGGGAACCAAAGCCGGCAACTCATTAACACTATGATTCAAGCGCGCTGTGAGCGCCTTCGGTTTCCGTCCCGGCTTGAAGTTGCCCACGAACTGGGCTCGAGTGCAAATATCCCGCAGTCGAATGTCAGCCGTGTCAAAGTCCGGCAATTGCTAAAAATAAATACAATTATTATATTATTTATCGGTTTTTATTTATTCTAAAAAAAAAGACTGTGCCAGGAATCAAATTAGTTTACCAACCGGTATAAGTATCGATAATAGTGATGTGAGCAAGCAAGTGATGCAACATCGAATCTTAAAATCGACAATGGGAAATCGGTCTCAAAAAAGGCAAATTGAAATGTTTGGCATTCAAATTGAAACATTTATGTATTGAAAATATATTACATGCGACAATATTAGGAAAAAGTCCTGCTCGTATCTGCAATTGATTTTTGTTTGATAAGAAATTAATACAAATTATGATTACATGTAATATTATTTTTTTCAGTCAAATATTGTAAATTGATTACTGTCAGACTTTTAAAAATATTACTCAAAAGTAATCAGTATCATTGTTAAAACCCCATAAAATCTTTTACTTGTATCTTTCGTCCATGTCGTTGATTTTTTGATTTAAAAATAAAAACGAAAATCATCGTTATTTGTTACACCTGATGATTTTACAGCACTGTGGAACAAATCAAAACATGTCCAGCTTCCGATATATCGTCGCAACTATTTTTATTTGGCGACTTTTAAATTCGATTATTCAATAAATCGATCTTTTGCGTGGACAATACTAATTATTAATCAATAAAATTTTAATAATGATCAATGTAAACAAAGGAATGTCAAAATATTAAAACTTACTTTAACAGTTGTTTTAACACAGACAAAATTCATTTGTTTTTAGTTTTTTAAAACAGCTTGACCAAGTTGGTCTCATAATAATTTACATACATATATGTTCTAAGAACCAGAAGACACATAAGTAAAAAAAAAAGAAGAAAAGGGTAGTTACTTAAAAACAAAAAAAAATTTGAGTTTTTCTAAATTATGATTTAACTTTGAAGAATGACGGACAGTTGGAAATCTATTTTTTTTTCGATTTTGTTGGATTTTCTCGACATTCAATATAAAAAGGTAATACATTTGGACTTCACTTTATAAAATGACTGAGTAGGCCAGAAATTTTACAAATATTTGTATAGTAGGCTTTGAGCCTGTCTAAATTATTTTGTAACTTTGGAAGAATGACGGACAGTTGGAAATCTATTTTTTTTTTTTAGATTCTGTTGGATTTTTTTGCCATAAGTATACGAAAAATTACAAATTCCAGAATATCTTGATATTTTTATAAGTTGGTTGTACTCACCGGTTGCTGCAGTTTCCGTCGTTTGTAGTCTCTTAAGTATTTCTTGAAATTCCTCTCGTTGAGGGGCTGCATCTTATCCGCCTGCATGCTGCGCAGGACGAGTTCATCCTCGAGGCCAGGACGACGCTTGAAGAAGGTACTGTAAATGCATTTCTTGTCAGCCGCATTTGATGGTCGAGTGGTTGTATCCATTTTCAGCTGCTGCTCCTCTGCAATGATTGCCAACTGTGCCGCTTCCTCGTCGTGCTCATCAGCACTTATATCGCCGGGCTGCAGCTGCAGATCCCGTGTCAGCTCCACAAGCTCCTGGCAGTAGCGTTTACGTGCACGCTCCACACAGAACTTGTTCTCCCTGTGCAGAGTGGGCGTCTTCCGTTTACGTGAGCGTGACTGCACCTTAAACCTATCGAAGCCGGCGGCATTCGGCGGCGGTGCCATGGCATAGACCTGCTGCAGCATCTGTTCCCGGGAGAGAAACAACTCCTTGGCCAGACGACTGAGACGTTCAGCATGTTGGAAGCGACGTTCCCGCCGCTGTGATCGCTCAATGCTGAGACGCAGCTGGAGTACATCTGGTCGCAGACTGCCCTCCTCCAGCTGATGCTGCAGCCGGAGTAAAGGTGACTGTCCAAAGCGTTGGAGTCCACCATTAAAGAGTTGCAGCAAGGTGCGCTGCTGCTCAGCTGCTGCCTGCGGGGGACTGAGGAATGCGGCATAGCTGGGTAACAACGGCTGCAGTTGGGCCTGCATGTTGTTGGGCAACAGTTGCCAGGTCTCCACGGAGAAGAATTCGTGGAATATGCTCGCACTCTCGCAGAGACCACGAGGCAGCCGAAATAGGTGACTACTATTGAGCTGAGCCAACTCCAACTCGTCCGATTGCGTGGTGGTGCCATCATCCGTATCGGAATCCGTACGCATGTCCTGATCAGAGGCATCCTCGTCAGCATCCTCATCCCCGTCGTCGTCATCGTCGCTCGAGTTGGAGCTGCTGGAACTGCTTGCCGTTTTGCCGCTGCTACTGGAGGCGCTGCTGTTGCTGCTGCTGCAGTCGCTCAACTGGTTACCATTTTCATTGATGTTGTAAGACCCGCTGAGCTCCTCCTCCTCTTCCTCGAATTCCGGGTATAGCATGCTGCTGCTGTTATTGTTGTTGTTGCTGCTGTTCATTGCTTATTGAGCTTTATCCCCTTTTTACTCAATTAATGAATGCAACGTTGCCTCTCTTCGCACACTGGGCAAATTTTTTCTCTACACTAATTTATAATTTTTGTCTCTTCCGCTGCCTCGTTATATCAAACATATTTGCTGCTTGTTTTCCTCTTTTTTTTATTGCTTTTGCTTCTTCGTAGAGTTGTATTGAATCGTTCAGATTAAGTTCGTTTGAACTATTTACGAACTAAATCTCTGATTGTAGGTCATTTAGTTCAGTCGTTCAGTTCATTTGCTCACTTTAGCCAGTTTAGCTATTTTACAGCTAGTTCTAGTATTTTTACAATTTGATTGCTACAAAAATTCCGGGAATTTAACTATTTTCACCGATTCTTTTTTGATTAAAATGAGCAACTTCAAGAAGTCGATTGGAAAAGCTGAACTTTATGACGTATTAAAAATAAAAATAACTGACGATAATTCAAATATGACCTTTAAATTCATGAATTCTAAATTATTACCATTAAGAATTCTTAAAATTCATAAAAGTAAAAATTAAATAATTAAATACAACTGAGCAAAAAAGGAAAAACTGAGCAAAACAGAGCAACAGAGCAAAAAAAAGAAAGTGAGCAATAAAGAACAACTTGGAAGGAACATGTTCACTTGCTCACTTCAGTAAGCACTGGGGTGACCAAATGGCGCAAATAATTAAAATAAATGAAAACGAATAAAATATAAGCATGAATTCCAATTTCAAATTATTTTTGGCTAACTAAATTTTTTCAATTGATAAAAAAAAATTTGTAGAACGATATTGGGCATTCCGAAATCTCAGTAGTATTTGACTAAAGCGTAAGTAATTTTTAAAACTATTTGAAATTAAAGTGTTTTTTTTTTTTTTGGAACTAAATAAAAAGGTTTCTTAATTTACTTTCGTGTTTATCACAATTTATTTAATTATTTTTCAATCTATCCCAGTAACATGTAAGCTTACATTGCACATCTCTAGTGTCGGCGCTAGAGTTGCCTTTGCCATTAACAACATCTGTGTGCTTGTGTGCTGTGTATACCAGCAAATAAAATTTTAAGCGGCGGCGAAGGCAGCGAGCGGCGCGCTGCTTCTGGTTTTTTAAATGTATTATTCTTATGTTAACATACTTATCAGATATAATTAATAAATGTAAAGTCAGTACAGTGCAACTGCTTGGCGAAATGAAAACGCAAATGAAAAATCGCAATAGGTGAGTGGCACATCTGTATGTGTATGTAAATGCGTGCATATGTACATATGTATGCGTGTGTGAGTGAGTGGTACGCGTCTGTGCCAAAAAGCGCGGCGGTGGAATGTTGAAAAATTAACTAATTTAAAGTGATTTAATGTTGAGCACATAAATTATAACATAATTAATGAAAGTAAGTGTTGTAATATACTTAATTTTGGCTAATATCCAATGGCCGATAGCATACAAATAACGCCGTAGCATTTTGCGAAAAATCCTCGGAAAGAAGAAGAGCGCAACAAAAAAGCCGAAAAACGAACGCGCGGCGAATACACCTCAAAAAGAGGGAAGATAGTTGTAACTAGAAGACAAAATACAGAAAACAAAGATAAATTAATGAAAATTTGTGCTTCCCTATTTTTTTAAATGTTATTTTTTAGTTTTGTTTGAAATTGGGTCGCGGCGCAAACAAGCACGTATATGCTGTTACCTATGGGAGAGGAAAAGACGGAATCTCGGGAGACAATTGCTGCAACTTCTTTGATCAATCAAGTGGACGCCAACGCCGACTACGACGACAGCAATAGCAGTAAAAGCGACGTCGACGGCAAAAAGATCAAGCGTACAACAAGAAGACAAACTAAGCAACCAGAGACAAACGAAGAAGAAGAATGTAACAATGTCAAAGAGAATTCAAGAAAAACAAACGATACAGCTATTGATGGAAACAGCACAGGTACAAAAAATAGTGACGACATTAATGGAAACGGAGATGCAGCCAATTCACTAACCGAAGCTGGTAGCTCTGATGATCAAACCGTTGCAGGGAAGCCGGCATTCAAAATAAGTATTGTGCCCCTGGAGAAACTGTTGGCCCAGCCAGACAATAACAGCAACAACACGAGAGCAACAAGAAACTCGAACAACGCTAAAATTCAAGCAAAAACTTCAAATTTACGAACTGTCTCTGCTCGATCGTCGTTAAGAAGCCGGAACAATAACGTTTCCATAGTCGAACTCAGCGATAGTGAGCAGGACACTGACGAAGAGGATATTATAGTGCGAAATCCAATTCGCAAAGCACGTATCAATTCATCATCATCGTCCCACTCCCTTCAGGAGAAATTGAAAGGGCGTCCAGAGAAGCAGCCAATTAAAAATAGTTTGCTTTCCAAGCTTCTAATTGATAGCGATAGCACTGTTAACGAGGATCCAATCAAGAAGGTTCGTCGTTGTGTCGTTCGTGTAAAGCGTGCTAAGCTGCCCGCAACAGCAAGAACAAAAACTACAACAAAGTCAACAGCAAAATCTGCCGAAAAATCGACAACTGCTGCAAACGACATAAAAGTGGAAAAGAAACGAAAGATGAGCAGCGACTCTGAGAAAATGGAAAAAGCGAGCACTTCGAAGCGAAGCCGGCGCAATAAAAGCGAAAGCGAGAGCGATAGCGATTACAAAGATGCCGTTGAAGAAGCGGAATCGGAAAAGGAACAAAGTGATAACAAATCGGATGCCGAAGCTCAGGAGGATGCCCATAGCAGCGGCAGTGAGGTGATGCCACAACGAAAGCGTCGCAGTTTTGTGGGCAAAAAGAATGCGGGATCGGCAAACGATTCGTCCGATTTTGAGCCGGACGATAAGAAGAAAAAGAAACGGCGACGCATTAAAAAGAATTCCAGCGGCGACAGTGATGATGATGAGAAGAACAAGAACAAGCGAAAACACATTCGTAAAATAATCAAGACTAAAGATTTAGACTTGACCACCAAGGAGGCCGCCAAAGAGGAAGATGATCGACGCAAACGTATCGAGGAGCGTCAGAAGCTCTATAATCGGATCTTTGAGAAATCCGAGAGCGTTGAAATTAGGGAGCTGGTGTTGGACTTTGATGAGGACTCGAAGAAGGCGCTGCTGCAGGTGGACAAAGGATTGCTGAAGAAGCTAAAGCCACATCAGGTGGAGGGCGTCAAGTTTATGTGGGATGCCTGCTTTGAAACGATAAAAGAGAGTGAAAAGAGCGCCGGATCCGGTTGCATTTTGGCCCATTGCATGGGTCTGGGCAAGACACTACAAGTGGTGACCTTATCGCACACATTGCTGACCAACTCTCGACGCACGGGCGTGGAACGTGTGTTGGTCATATCGCCACTTAGTACCGTCAACAATTGGGCACGTGAGTTTGTCCACTGGATGGCATTTGCCCATCGCCGGGACATTGAGGTCTATGACATTTCACGCTACAAGGACAAACCGACGCGCATCTTCAAGCTGAACGAATGGTTCGAAGAAGGCGGCGTCTGTATCTTGGGCTACGATATGTATCGAATTCTGGCCAATGACAAGGCCAAAGGTTTGCGCAAAAAGCAACGGGAGCAACTGCAGCAAGCCCTCGTCGATCCAGGCGCCGATCTAGTCGTCTGCGACGAAGGACACTTGCTAAAGAACGAGAAGACATCCATCAGCAAGGCTGTCACCCGTATGCGGAGCAAGCGACGCATTGTGCTCACTGGCACACCGCTTCAAAACAATCTCAAAGAATGTAAGTGGTTGATTGGATAATAATAATTATTATAATAAGTAGTACTAACATATATTAGGATCATTGTTAGAATTTTTCTAAATAATGTACAATTTTAAGCTAACATTTACATTGTCAATCATATATCTATAATTGAATTTTCCAAATGCATTTAAAAAGCAACCACTTTTTATGCTATACTATGAAATATTATCTAGCAACATTGTTGAACTTTCAGTTTGATTAATCTCTCTTAAACTAGTTCCAAAATTAGTCAAGTTTAGAGTTATATGTATCTTAAGAAAATGTCATCACACCATATAGACTGCTTTGTAATCGATTGTTTTTAATTTCCCAGACTATTGCATGATACAATTTGTGAAGCCAAATCTGCTGGGCACATATAAGGAATATATGAATCGGTTTGTCAATCCAATTAGCAACGGACAGTACACGGACTCCACAGATCGCGATTTGCGTTTGATGAAGCATCGTTCGCATATTCTACACAAGTTACTTGAGGGCTGCATCCAACGTCGGGATTACTCGGTGCTGGCACCCTATTTGCCGCCCAAGCATGAGTATGTTGTGTACACCACATTGTCGGAGCTGCAACAGCAGCTGTATGGCTATTATATGACAACGCATCGGGATCAGGCCAGCTCCGATATCTGCGGCAAGGGGGCACGTCTGTTTCAGGATTTTCAGGACTTGCGACGGATTTGGACGCATCCAATGAATCTGCGCGTCAATAGCGACAATGTCATTGCCAAGCGCTTGCTCAGCAACGATGACTCTGATGAAATGGAAGGTTTCATATGTGATGAGTCCGACGAGGAGGAGGCCGCATCTAATTCATCGGATAGCGCTGAATCATTCAAATCGGATGCTAGCTTAACTCTCGCATCAACAGATGCCGCTGGCGGCAGCAAAGTTAAAAGTCGCAAGACACGCAATGGCGTACGCTCTGGATTGGTGGATAGCGATTCGGATGTTGAACTTCTGAGTGGTCCATCAGTGCAGAAGGATGATCCCTCCGAATGGTGGAAACCGTTTGTCGAGGAAAAGGAGCTAAACAACGTTAATCATTCCCCCAAGCTGCTCATGCTGCTGCGATTACTGCAACAGTGTGAGGCCATTGGTGATAAGCTGCTCGTCTTCTCGCAGTCTCTACAATCCCTGGATGTCATCGAGCATTTTCTCTCTTTGGTTGACAGCAATACCAAGGGCTATGAATTTGAAGGTAAGTCTAAGAGTAGGATCTCTAAATTTTTTTATTAAAGTAATCATATTTGTTTCCTTTTCCATCAGGCGATGTTGGCAACTTCAAGGGCTGCTGGTCACCGGGCGAGGATTATTTTCGTTTGGATGGCTCCTGCAGCGTGGAGCAGCGTGAAGCCATGTGCAAGAAGTTTAATAATGCCACCAATTTGCGTGCAAGACTCTTTCTCATCTCGACACGTGCTGGCGGATTGGGCATTAATCTGGTGGCAGCCAATCGTGTGGTCATCTTTGATGTCTCATGGAATCCCTCGCACGACACTCAAAGTATCTTTCGTGTTTATCGCTTTGGACAGGTTAAACCATGCTACATATACCGCTTAATTGCCATGGGCACCATGGAGCAAAAGGTTTATGAGCGTCAGGTGGCCAAGCAGGCAACTGCCAAGCGTGTCATCGATGAGCAGCAGATCTCTAGGCATTACAATCAAACGGACTTAATGGAATTGTACACGTATGAGCTAAAACCGAGCGCTGAGCGTGAGATGCCGCTGTTGCCCAAGGATCGCCTTTTTGCCGAATTGTTGACGGAGCATGAGAAGCTGATATTTAAATACCACGAGCATGACTCATTGCTCGAACAGGAGGAGCACGAGAATCTTTCCGAAGAGGAGCGTAAATCCGCCTGGGCTGAGTACGAGGCGGAAAAGACGCGTGCTGTTCAAGCGTCTCAGTACATGAGCTACGATCGGAACGCTTTTGGTGCGCAGGTGGCCAGCCAGTTTGGCAATGCCTCTGGAAGTGTTACATCAAATAAGATCTTTGGCTTCCGCTCGGATATTTTGCTGCAGTTGCTCAACATGAAAATATCCAAAGATCATCCGGAGCTAACACAGAATCAGGTCATACAGCTGGTACCCAACTATCTGCAGCAGCTATACAATGAGATGAACAATGGTGATCCGACCATGTACAAGGATCTACTTCAGCTCCACACGCACATTGTGCATCCCAGCGGCCTGTACATGAATCCCTTGCTCTATGCCAATCAAAATCCCTCGGCAGCGGGTTACAATCAAGCCACCGGACAGCCGGCAGATGGCGCTGCCGTGCCCAATGCCAATCCACCAGGTTTTGAAGCGGATAAGGTATACGAGATTGACTAGATCAAACGAACTTGTGTGGAAATCCATCATGCGCACACTGTGACTGGTGAGAGAGAATTGAATGGATCGTGAACGAGATATCGATGGCCTCATCCACATAAATATATATGTGTTTTATTTCAATTCGGATTTAATGTTAGTTAATTGATAACTTATTTTTTCATTGGAATCAAAGTGACGACTTAATCGTTTCGATTTCTCACATTTATACATAAATATAGCCCAAGCATAAGTTTATATAGTTTTTATGCCTGAATTAAATTTAAAACTGTCCTAATACATTTAGAATTACTCTAGATACCGATACCAATACCAACTTACAGACAAAATGAAATAAACACACAAGCAAACATATATTGAGTTATATATACATAGATATACAGTAGCTATTATACGTGATCTTTCTCATTAAAGGTCTACAAAATCTAACTACACACGCAGAAAAATAACAATAAATGGCACAGAATACGATAAAAAATATTGCTGTCTTGATGTTTTATTCATTATTATCATTAAATATACCATAACGCATATTAATCTTCGATATCTTGAGGGTTTATTTATAAAATATGTTAATCTTAGGAGTTGGTTATTATATACTATCTGGACGTCACTTGGGCGGCAGTTTGCCCATCATCCTCAGTTGTTGCATTTGCTGGGCCTGCAATAAATGTTGTTGTCCTGCTGGTAGTTGACCCACAGGTGGCATTCCTCCTGGTGGCATACCGCCCATTAGGCCAGGACGCGGTCCAGGGCCACCCATTGGCTGCATGCCGGAGGGACACGGACCTGCCAGCATTGGTGGTGTGGGCCGATTGTGTACTCCCTGCTGTATATCTGATAAACACGCTTTCCACTCTTCCAAACGATTATAGTGCTTTTGCAACAACGCCTCCTTCCGTTGAATCTCAATGCTGAGGTCTTGGTTTTCATCCTTAATAAGCATGTAAGGCTTCAGTGTTGAAACTAGAAACCGTTTTTGCAGAAAGAACGCTTCCATTTGTCGAGCAACGTCGATAAAACGATTTGTTGTCTTTTGAACCTCCAATTCGATTTCCTCCTTGTTGGTGCCGGAATTTGGTTCCTGTTTGGTAAGTGAGAGCAGACAGGCCTGAAATGCTTCTTCGAATTCATCCATTAAATTGCCACTGCCGGCTTCGTTATTAGGTGTCGACATGTTTTTATTTAAATTACTTTATTACGCGTACTTTATCAATTGTAAACAATTCTATAAACTCGCGAAGGCGTCGTGCAGTTAAGAAAGTTACATACCACTGTTGCCAGCTTAGCTAATTAAAAGCTAGATCTGGCTATTTTCAAAGTTGGTTTGTTAGAAAAATTTCTAAATTGGTATTAGCTCAAAATGTGACAATTTAAATATATTTTCAGCAAAGTTTTGCTATTAATATTTTTGGTAAAACTGTGCAAAAGTTCATACAATGACTAATTTATATGCTTGCCAGCCAGAAACAGCTATTGATCCCCTAAAAACTTGCCAGCACTGGTGTGAAAGGCTGCCACCCGGTCCAAGGACTGCTACCCTGCACAATAACCCTATCTGGCAACTTGTACCATGTGAATCAAATTGCAAATTTGGTTGCACTACTAAGCAAATAAGCTATTATTCGGATGCTTTCCAGCCAGAAATAGCTGTTAATTTCCCATAGTTACTCAATTATCGATAAATTGAACGGTAACGTCAAATGCTATTCGTTCTACATTTATTAAAATACTTCAATGTTTGAATGATATATGCGTAAAATGAACAATTCCATAAATATAAAAAGCGAGATATCGACTTCTATAAACGGTGACGACGAGAACACTCCTTTGCGTGAAGAAAGGGAGTATTCACCAGAGTTAGAAGTTTGCGGTAATTTGGACGCTGGATGGAATAGCGATGACGATAATCAGGCCACTCCTCCAAGATCCCCGGCTGAACCTACGCCGACACCCCCGCCAGATAAGATTTTTAAGGAAGAGCCACAGGATAATATTGAAATGGATTTTCTCGATGAGATTTCGTATGAAGAACTTGAAGCCCTTGCAAATGTCCAACACCAAACGGCGCCTGGGGTCACAGCGGAGCCAGAATCGACAGCAAACGAACGGAAAATTCAAGAAACCCAACCAATAGATGAAGAAATGCAAAGCTTTATTAAACCTCAGAAAAATCGCGAAGTTCGTCAAAGTCGCCCAAAGAATGAGTCCTTCAGCAGTTGTGACTCCCCATCTACAATCAATGTTAAGCCCGGTGAGCTCGACAATGTGATATCAGAGGACCAAGTGGTAACCGGCCAACAAAGTAATGTTAAGGTGCACCCTGTCATTATCTCCAACGTTGAGGATGCCGACAGCATTATCCAGAAGGCAATAGAAGCAGTGGGTCGTGGAGCCTTTACTACCAGTGTCACTCAAGGAAATGGCATCCGCTTTCAATGTTCTACGAAGGAAACACGTGGCGCTCTTTTAAAACTCTTTATGGACCTATTGCCCAGTGTCCGCACCGAGTGGGATAAGAGCAAGTATAGGTTTAGCATTGTCATCAAAGGACTTCACTACTCCACGTCGAAGGACTGGATATCTCGGCAGCTGGCCAGTCTCGGTCACATCGTCTGTCATGCGGTAAACGTAATCGGTAGCATTTCTGAGCTTCCAACAAGTTGCTTCAAAGTGGACCTGCTGGCAAGGAAAAATAATCACGATGTACTGAATGTCACCATGTTGGACACATACAAAGTCACTATTGAACAATCTATTGAGCAACCTACCAAACTTTACCAGTGCTACAGATGTCAACGTTTTGGCCACATATCTGTAAACTGTGATTTTCAGGGTTTTATCTGCTTCAAGTGTGCTGGATCCCACTACTATACTGATTGCCCCAAGCCGAAGGAGGCAATGGGCAAATGCGCAAATTGCCAAGGGAATCATGTGGCCAGCTATAAGAGCTGCCCTGCCTATAAGGATGCTCTGCGGAAACTAAAATTGAACAGCTTGCCTAAAAGTGCTGCCCAGGATCCGCCAACAAATGAAAAGGAAGGCAAAGATGTTGATGAAGAGATGCAAAATCGTAGCAAAAAACGGAATATACACAAAACATATCACAGTCAAAGTGAAAGTCTTACTGCAGAACCAGTTCGAAAGCAACGGTGCGTTGAAGGATCTTCCAACAGCTGTGTGTCCACACCCACAGTAAGAGAAAACCCCGGAGAGCTCAACTACGCACCAACGGAGGTGCTAACGTCTCCCGCCCAACAAAGCCAGGCTAAGGTGCCTCCTATCTTCATCCCTGACGTAGAGGACGACAACAGTATTATTCAAAAGGCTATAGAAGCAGTGGGTCGTGGAGCCTTTACTACTAGTGCAACTGCTGGAAGGGGCATCTGTTTTCAATGCTCTACGATTGAAAACCATAGAGATCTTTTAAATCTCTTTTTTGACCTAAATTACAGTGTTTGCTCTCAGAGCGATAAGAGCAATTTTAAGTTCAGGATTGTCATCAAAGGACTCCGCTCCTCCACGTCGCCGGACTGGATCTCACGACAACTGACTAGTCTTGGCCATACCGTCTGCAACGTGGTTAACGTCATCGGAAGCATCTCTGGGCTTCCTACAAATTCTTTCAAAGCGGACCTCCTCCCAAATAATAATAATGAAGATATACTGAAAATCACCAAGCTGGACACATACCAAGTCAGAATTGAGCAATCGGGGGTTTACCAGTGTCACAGATGTCAAAAATTTGACCACAGTTATGAGAATTGTAAGCTTCAGGGATTTATCTGCTTCAAGTGCGCTGGATCCCATTATTATACTAAATGCCCCAAGCCGAAGAAGGCAAGCGGTAAATGTGCAAATTGCCAGGGAAATCATGTGGCCAGTTATAAGGGCTGCCCTGTCTATAAGGAGGCATTGCAAAAGCATTGGACAGTGAACAGATTGAATGAACCGGTATTAAATGACTCCCTTCGACATGAATCGAGTAAGGTCAGCTATGATCGGATGCGTATGCTGAAAAACCGCCAATTACCATCCAAAAATCCTATCACGGAGACTGCACAACCTCCAACTCAACCCTTTCAGTTAAGAGCTCCCAGGAATGCGACTGTTGCACCTTTTAATCGCCTATAAGCCAAAACAATTCTATTGTACCTACAAGCAAACGTCATAAATACCTTGTTATACATATCTTTTGTGATAACCTCACTTAACAAACCACTAACAATACTCACCATGAGACTGAGTAAAACTATCAAGTATTAATTAAAGTATATTTACTACGCCATGACGGCTGTGTCGACTTTGTTTGACTCCATTTTATTTATTGCCATTAACCTTATACTAGCGTACCAGAAAAGACATATTTTTCCAAATTTATGGCTTTTAACATGATTTTATTAAAAAGGACCAGATTTTACAATTTGAAAATTTAAAAGTGTGTCATCGATGTATCGATACTAATTCTTATGCATATCGATGTATCGATACTAAACGCCAAAAATAATGATCTTATTTAAAATGCCATTTCATATTTAAACGGCAATAGTTTTTTATTGTCCAATTTATTTCAGTTTAATTTGTGATTTTTAAATGTATATATTTAATGCAACGACATTTAAATAGTTGGAAAACCAAATTCTGTCACTTATCGATAACATAACTAAAAAAAAGCATTATCAAATATTTATCATTTAGTCATTTAGTTCAGTTGTTTATGAACGATGAGCGATGAATGGGTTGTTATATTCAGTTATTAAATCGTTTTGTGTAGAGATCAGTGGACTTGTTTAACAAAAAATTTATTTATAGTAAGCTTTTGATAGGAATGAATGGCGAATGATAACAAGTTTTAGGATTTTCTTTTTTTGAATTAATTATTCAAAATAATTAAAACTCGAATAACAATGTGGCACTTCATTGATATTTGTAATAAAATAATACAATATTAATACGGAACAAAACGAATGATATAGTTCATGAAGTAATATATAAGTTCATTCGTTCACTTTGATGATCCGTTCAATTGAGCTTATTCACAACGAAACGACTCAACTCTATTAAATAACAAGTATAATGAGTGGTGCAGGACTCATTATACGGAGTATATGCACAGCGCATTGGGGTCTCCTGGCTCGAGCGCCACGACGTGCCAATCCGGGCATGGGCTATCAACTTCAGGTGCTGCAACAACAGGGTGCCGATGCCCGGGAGGATTATGCTGACATGGAAGCGGACTTTATGTCCGTTAATCGAACACATCGTCAGCACGAGGCTGAATCCAAGCAGAGCCGTGATCGCGTGCGCCAGTTCATGATCAAGCACAAATACTTTCGGGATGCCAAATTGCCAAACTTGCTGCTGTACGCGGAGAAGGAGCAAATGCGCCTGCTACATGAACGCGATGCCGATGAATGGACCATTGAGAGATTGGCTGAGAGTTTTCCGGCCACACCGGACATTGTGCAGAAGGTGTTGCGTTCCAAGTGGCGGCCACAGAGTGTTGAACGCATCCGTTCTCACGATGCCAGCGTTATGCGCAACTGGACGCAGCTGCAGGCTGGCAAATTTTCGGATATATCGCCGGAGATGTTGCAGCACCTGCAAAAGTTCGCCCAGCGTCAGTCCCAGGATCTCCAGCAGTTGAAGCCAGAGAAATGGCCGACGCGACCGGAGCTACCAGTGCCTCAAAGAAATGAGTTTCGCGCTTTGCTTGGCACCTCTTCCAACAAGCAACTGGCGATAGGAATGCCCGCACAGCGGCCAGAGAGACAACTACCACAGCCGGTGGGGGATGAGGAAACCTATTTGCTGGACAAAGTGAAAAACAAGCGAAAAATGCGTTTGCAGGAGCTGAAGGAGTTGCAACTGGTGCCGGAGCAAAACCAAGAGCTGGAAAGGCCATTGCCCAATCCCGGTGGCACTGGAGTGCTGCCCAGTTTTGTGCAGAAATTCGAGCGTACTGAAATCGTGGTGAGTGCAGCTGATCAGCGGAAATATGAGATGACCAAGGTGAAGGATCGTATAGTTATCCCGCGCAAATTGTACCGCACCGGAGCCACCTATAAAGTGGAGGACGCTTATTACGATGACGACGGGGAGTTTCTGTATCGCGTGCCGGGTATGACAGGCACGGATAGATAGTGAAACGGTCAGGTTAATTTAAATTATCAATATTTTATTATACAAAATATTAAAATATATGTTTTGATTTGTTATGGATTCAGTTATTGAAAGCAGCTGCGATTAGATCGCTGCCAGCTAGAAGTGCATCGGAGGCGACAGTTATTTGGGAATTTGTTAGCTTGGCCACGAAATCGCAGGCGGCAATCTCCGCATAGTTGGCACCGCCCACCACAAACACAAACAAGTTGCGGAGTCGCAGAGGAAAGAGATCGGGAATTTCAGTTGATCCTGTTTTGAGCTGTGCCGCATAAGCTTTGGGTGTGGTGGACTGTCCGCCTACATGCACCTGCAAGCCCTCGATCATAGCCAGCTTGGTGGCCAATTGGTCGGCACTATTGGCATTTAGCAGAATGGAACATAATTGGGCTGCCAGCGGTATGTATGTCCCGTTGAATACAAAGCTGGGACAGGACTTTAAGGCAGAATTACTACTGGAGTCAGCAGCAGCAGCTTGTTCCGCGTCTGCACAGGAGGTCAACAGCTTGAGACGGTTGGCGTTGGCCTGAAATTCGGTTTGCTGGAATTTGGGCAACGGCAGATTGGACAGCAGCTTGGCGGAACTCTTGCGCTCCGGCTGCAGTGCAGGCAACAGGCCCGCCTGTGCCAGCTGCTGGAATACGCACAGCTCCCGATGCCCAAACATGTTGCAGTAATTCCGGGCAAAGTTTTGCAGCTCATCTGGCGCAACACCGGCGCACAAGTGCAACAGACAGAGTAGGCGCAGTGTGTTAAAGCGTTGTCCGTCCGTTGTCAGCAGCTCATCGATCTCCGAGAGCAAGCGTTTGCGGGATACATTATTCAAGATGTCCTCTTCCAGTGTTTGCAGATGGCGAAAGTTTCCAAGCATTTGTATGACAATCTCTGAGGCATTTAAATGACGCAACACTTTGGCCTTCAACTCCGTTAACTTGGGCAACTTGCGTGCCACATAGTCGTGCATTTCCTCCAGCTTCAGGTCATTGAGCTTCTGCAGCTCCAAACTCAATGCCTTCACCTGGCCACGCACAAAACTGCTGGCCTGTGCGAAGTGTTTATAGCGATTGCCAGCGTAGATTTCATCACAGGCGGAGTTGAGGCGGATGCAGCTTGGCTTACTGTTGGACGTGCTTGATTTTGGTGTGTACTCGGACTTTCCCTGGAGTAACTGCAGCTTTTGGCTGCGTATTTTGTTGTTCGCATTGTCAATTACAATTTCCCCGGCACGTAGCTGAAACACTTCCAAGAGCAAGCCCGCATAAATGGCGGGAGTGAGCAACGACGAGGCGTAATCCTTGTCCCGGTCAATTATTAGCCAGGCTCCAAAGTCTGTCGGGCTGTTGGACTCTGGCACGGGTCCCAGTGCCTGCATTACTTGACATAACTGCGCTGCGTGGCCGCCAAAGGTGAGGATCAGTGAGGGCTGACCGCAAATCATTTGCAGTAGACGCAAACTCTGGGCCATAGCAGGCAACGCTGAAGTATTCCCCTCCAGATAAAGGCACTCGTACAACTAGACACATACAAATATATAGACATGCCTAGAGAGTCCTGCTAATGCGTACTCACATTTGGTAACTCTAGACTGAGCACGCCATGATCGAGATAAATGAAATCCCAGTTGTAGTGATGCAGCTGAACGACGCCCCATAGACCAGCCTGCTCGAGATGAGCATGGAAATAGGCATAGCAGCTGGGCACGCAGATAATATGGAACATGCGAAGGGCAAGATCAGGTGACTCACTTGGCGTTGACACTGCCAGAGGCTGCAATTGGCGCAACAGTGTTTGGAATGTGCTCAGCACACTGCGAATCATGTAGATGTGCACCTGATCCGGAGCACGGGGCAAACGTTGTTTTGCATCATGCTTGTAAATCCGCTGGATTCCCTTTAACCTGAAAGAGCATTCGCTTAATAATTGTTCACCCATTGGATTTACACTCACTTTAGCCAGGAGGCGGTGCAAACATGTTCCAGCGGCTTGATAAGGTCCGGCTCCAAGATTAGCTCCTTTTTCCCCGGTATTGAGCATAATATGGCCTGCAACTGCAGTAGACAAACAACATTGGGCAATTTGTATTGTTAATTAATTAATGCTCACACACACTCACACACCTTTTCCTGGGCCACCAGTTGAAATCCTTGTAACTTCTTGTCCAGCGTCACATCCATTTGATACGATACTTATTATTTCAAGAGTATCGATTAATGCATCGTGTCGATGACAGTTGCCGATATATCGATTACAGCAATAAAACACAAAGTACGTTTTCTGACCAGATATTCTTAAGTTAGTTTTTTTTTCTTGGTGTAGCACAAAATTATTTGATTTATTTATTAACACAATACAGTAACACACATTAAAATATTTCAAAGACACAGGCGAATCATCCAGCGATCGCTTGAAGATTGAAGACTTAAAGCGTCTTGAGGGCATTCAAGATACGATCACAATCCTCATTCTTGCGCAGACCAATCTTCTCGATAAGATCAATATGGGATTTCTCAAATTTATCCAGATTTCTCTCGAGGCCAATCGTGAGCAGGACTTCCTGGCATGATTCATGACAGCTGTGGTTTGTTCCACTGTCAGCGATGTTTCAATGTTGGCAATTCTTGAATCAACCAAGAAGTTATCCAAACTGTGATTGTTGTCCTCTTCCTTAGGCGGCATCTTCTCGCCAGACACTTTAATCATCGGTGGCGCCACCTGTTGCTGTTGCATCTTCTCTAAAGGCTTCCTAAAGCTCATCGGCGAGACGGGACTTTTTAAGCTCCGCATATTCATAATGGGTGCCAAATTGGGCGAACGAAATTCACCAAGAATCGGCGTTAATCAACGCACATTAATGGAGTTAACGTTGACCATGTTAAAACGATCTCCTTCTTCACCTTCGGAAAGCGAATAAAGCTTAGTTTGCGCCGATTAATTGGAGTGCGATTAAAGCACAGTTTGCGCCGATTTGTTTGAGTGTGTCATTCCGCAATTATAATTAAATAAATTTTCACAAAAAAATAAATATATATACGTGTATCTCTTAAACAATAAACTAGACACGTTTTTCACAAATCTTATCATTATTGCGGGTATAAAAACAGATGAGAAGTCTGGTTCGTACCGACTAAATAGCAAGGGAAAAGCCATGAACAAAAATATATGTGGTTGTATCATTTTAGAAATTTTTGGCTTCTATCAGATCAGGAATTAAAGGCCTTATCTCAAAAATAATTTCCTTAGATACCTTATCAGAAATAAGTGATTACGACCATTTTTGATTTGGTATAATATAAAATGCATAATCAAACACGAAACATAACGTATTAGCAATTAATATTATTTTTTTAGGTGATATAACAAAAAAAAAAATATGAGCACGATTCTAGCCTCAGAAAATTAATATCTTTTTGATGAGTAAAGTACCATGTCGGAATATCTCTAGATATTCCATAATACACAAAATTAATAAATACTGTCTACTATAAAATATCACTATACTTCTAATGAAGGATTACCTATACAATATTTACGGATAAACTAATGAAACTTTTAATAAACCGGAATATCATAGTGATTAAAGATTTTATGACTTTTCTCCCATATTACAAGATATATGTATTTATTAAATTCGGAGTCAATATCATATGTCATATGTCAGACACCCCATTCTATTATTTTATTTTCACAATAAACAAAATATTTTTTATCAGCTAAATGGTAATTGATAAAGATGACGCACACATGTATAGTATTAAAATCGTATAAATATTCGGGTACTCAGAAGGAGCCTTCATAACAAGTCGAATCTCCGCATTGACTTCTTCGTTAACTCTTAGGACCATTAAAGAATACGATTTAAGATGGATTCGGAATCGAAAAACGACAAATATAATGCCGATGAGCTTGTAGTACCAAATTGGTTAAACGGTGAATTCTTTCGCGAAGTACTCAGTAATGTTGAAAAGGAACCAAATATAAGGATTATTGATATTCAGATGTCTCCAGCTACTGCCAAGGGCGATCACTATGCAAGTATCATGTTTCGCTCAAAGATTTCGTATGAAACTCGAAAAGGAAAGTTCTTCAAGTCATTGATTATCAAGACAATGCCCGAACAGGAGGGTCACAAGAAAGAAATGTTGAGTAATTCCCCCATCTTTGAGACCGAGATTGGCATGTATACCAAGGCATTGCCTAAGTTTCAGGAGATATTGCGAAAGTCGGGCGATAATACAAGGCTATGTGTACCCTGTTTGTATCACAGCTTGGAGCCCCGACAGGTAATGATCTTCGAAGATCTTGTTGAGAAAGGCTACACAGTCATAAGGAATCGTGGTGGTACCATAGAGGAACTAAAGGCAGCCTATGCCAAGCTGGCTAAAATGCAAGCGGTTAGCTTTCATATTCTACACGAAGTAAGTAGTGAACAAACGTTAATCTTATTTAATGACTGTTAACAAGACTCATGACTTCCAGAATCCTGAGTATCTTCAAGAATTTAAGAATGGTATAAATGCTATGCCTAATTTAATGAATGATCCTTTTATGACAACGGGAGTAACTAATCTCCTGGAACTTATTGAGACAGTTCCAGAGTTATCAAAGTATAAACCGTATTTTAAAAGCATTGAACAAAATTATTTAAAAAGCTTTGTAGACATAATGGAAGAGTATCGTTTAAATCGACGAACCGATGGATATTACGTCTTGTGTCATGGGGACTATCATCTGCGAAACATTATGGTCAAGCATAACCCAGCTGATGGAAGCTTGGAAGATTGTATGTTACTGGATTTCCAAATGAGCCACGTTTGCCCCATATCTACTGATTTGCTCTATTCGATTTACTTGCTCATGGATGCCGAGCAACGTCGACACAACTACAAGGAATTAATAAAATTTTATTTCTCCACTTTCGTGGAGGCTTTAGAAAAAATTGGATTTAATGGGGAATTACCGAATTGTGTGGACTTTTGGAGGCAGTTGCACCGTCATAAGATTTTTGGTAAGTTTTATAAATTTATGATATAAAATGATATCTTTACTATATATACTTTCAGATATATTTTATCTTACAATACTGCCAATGGTTTTTGCAATTGAGTCGAATGCTTTTGACATCGGTGACGTGGTAGCAAACCATGAAATTCGTAAAAAGCTCTTCTTTCAAGATAAATACATCGATGAACTTAAGTATTTGTTACCCAGATTTGAAAAATTGGGATACTTTAACTAAATTAATAATAAAATTTTAAATTTGATAATACATGTATACAGGGGTATCATAAAAACGGAGAAAATCCACTTTATTTATTTTGTTATTTCATGATGAGATGCAGTTTTTCAAGGCAATAAACTTTTCTAAACTAACTAGGATTTTTGCCTATCATCTACACTATCTTTTTATTATTAAGATAAGATTAATAAGTTTTAGTTGGGATGTTTACTCACCGATAGCTAATCTTAACAATCGTAGCTATGCGCCCTCCACTCTGAAAGATAACATTCGAAATAATAACTTACATTTAATGTATGATGAAGTATTGCAGATTCTTTATTAATTAAAATCTTACATACTTGATTGAAGCTTTATATGGCCTTTACTCAGTATATAAAAATGAATGTTAGAGAATATCAATTAAGAAATTGTGATTCTCGATACTAATTGAGCATTTGTCTGAACTCTATAGCCTAATTCTCATTAAGATGCAACTCAGCAGCAATTACAACACTCACTGAATCAGCTACAAAAATTACTAAAAGGTATGCTAATTATATGTGTATATATATAGTTATGCAAGCATCCAAACAGCTTATTTACAATGGAATTTTATAGATGCTCAAAGTAACCTAGATGCAGCATTCTGGGTAAAATATATTCCAATTCCTTTAGCAAATCTTTCTGATAACACAATTGACTCATTTGTTGCGTATCCTCTACAATGTCTGCAACGTCTTCTCCATTTCGCATATAAATTATGGCAGGAAGAAACGTGGTGAGCAGAAAGAAGTCTAAAAAATTAAAATAGTTATAACCTTTTACATTTATTATATTGATAAGTTTACCATTATATCTTTTATCAAACAGCTGTCGTCTAAACTCTATCAGACTTGGTATCTTTCCCACGAATCCAATATTTTCGAGTGTTTCTAAAAAGGTTTTAAAGTAGTGGTAGATGAGTTCATTACTTTGTTCTCCGAGCTTGTCGGATCCAAAGAGCATGTAAATGGCATAAATGATATCATTGGCCATGGATCCCACGTATGACATCTGAAAGTCAAGGAGCATGCAGTCCAGGCCCTTGAACATCATGTTTCGAAGGTGAAAGTCTCCGTGACAGAGCACGTAGTATCCATTTTGTTGACGATTTTCTCTGAATTCTCGTATTATGTCGATCCAGCGATTATTTAACTTTCCGCGCATCGACTCAAAGTATTTTTGATAGGGTTTTAAGCTTTCTACATTTCCAAGCATGTCAATAAAGTTTGGCAGGGATGTGAACATAAAATCCTGCTCTAAAAAGTTCGGCAATGTGGTTATATCATATTGTAACTTTTCAAATAGTTCGGGTTGATCCAACAACAACTTGTGGCTTACTGCATGCCACTTGGCTAGCTTCTCCAGGCCAGATTTGAGCTCCTCTATGCTGGCCGATCTATTGCGAATGACGACGTAACCCTTGGTTACCAAATCCTCAAAAATCATTACCTGACGTGGCTGCAAGCTGTGATAAATGCAGGGTACACAGAATGTTGTTTCATCACCCACCTCTCTGAGTATAGCCTCGAACTTGGGCAATATTTCCGTGTACATGGCAATCTCTGTCTTAAAGATATGAGAATTATCTAGCAATTGCTTTTTGTGACCCTCCTGTTCCGGCATTGTTTTGATGATAAGCGAAATCGTGGATTTTCCAATTTTTTGCGTTGTATACTCAACGGCAGCTCGGAACATGACACTGGCATAGTGATCTCCCTTGGCACTCGCCGGGGATAGTTTAATTTTGTGTACTTTTAGTCCTGGTTCCTTCAGATAACCATCTAACACTTCCGTGAAGAATTGCGCGCTCAGCCATTGTGGAGCTTCTAACTCATCTGAGTTGCAACTGTCATTGTTGGACGACATGCTTGATCTGTAAGGCCTTTCGGTACTAACTGAAAACTATTATAGTCAAGCTCCCAATATATACAAACTGGCCTCTAAAATGTTGAGCTTTCAGAGGTTATAATGTGATAAGTGAGAGTAAGAGAGGTGCTCTCTTTGGAGAACTTAGTATCAGTTGCTTTAGTTGCTCGGTGCACTCAACTATACATAAATGTATGCAAAACGCGTGCAATGATGATAGAAAACAAAACAAAAGCTAGGGAAACTTAACAAGCTGAATGAGTACAATCTGTTGAAGGACCACAATGTAGATCTCAGTGTTTGTCATTTTACGAGAATTTGCGAATCAACGTAACTATTTGCATTCATAGTACACAGAAAGAAAATAAGGGCTTACTCAAATAAGAAATGTATTAATTTTAGCTGTGTACCTTAAATCTGAATGGTATTAAAATCACTGCCTTTTTTGAGGCGCCGAAAAAGTTAATCCAGTCTAACTACAATTATATTTATACGGTCTTTAAATATATAAATAAAATAAAATAAAATTACAAAATAAAATAAATATATCTTTAGAACTTTTGTGTGTGATTTTTTTTGAATGTAAAAAGCTTTAAATAACACCATAACACACTTTACTTTTTGTTTTTTTTTATTAACAACTTTTAAAAGCGATTTAAAGAAACTGAACGAAATTATTACTGGTAGTTTCAAATACATAGATAACATTTTTTTATTGGGTCTAAATATAAATTCACAAAGAAAAAAATTGTCGTCGTCATATACAAATTTTCTGAGCATATTGAGCTTTTAAAAGCTTGAAAGCTTGGCCCAATAAAATAAATAGTTGACCATAGAAAAGAGTATATTCAGTAAGCTGTGATCCGTTGAAGAGTTTACATTCAACTTCACTGACAGTACAACTAATTAATTTAACTAATTTAATCAAAATGGAACCGACTGCAAATAACGATAAGTTTAACGCTGATGAGCTTGAGGCACCCGACTGGTTAAGTGAGCAGTTCTTTGCGGAAGTACTCAGTCGTCATGAAAAGGCGCCAGATCTCAAAGTCATTGAAGTCAAGATGTCCCCAGCAAGTGCCAAGGGAGATCATTATGCGAGTGTCATGTTTAGAGGGGAACATCACGTATACAACAAGCAAAGGGAAATTCTCCAAATCGTTGATCGTCAAGACAATGCCCGAAGAAGATGGTCATAAAAAAGAAATGCTCGGAGACTCGAAAATCTTTGAGACGGAAATTGGAATGTACACCAAAGTCTTACCCAAGTTTGAGGAGATATTGCGTGAGGCGGGCGATGAGACTAGGTTGTATGTACCGTGTTTATATCATAGCTTGAAGCCGCGACAGGTGATGATCTTTGAAGATCTGGTGCCACAGGGCTATTCCGTTATAAGGGATCGTGAGGCAACAAAGGAGGAAATGCAGGCAGCATTGACAAAACTGGCTAAATGGCATGCAGTTAGCTTTCACTTGATAAATGAGGTATGCTTTCAATATCAGTGCCAATATGACAGTTCTTAAAACATGTTATACTTTTTAGAAACCAGATTACCTTGAGGAGTTTAAGCATGGATTATTCGATATTCCGAATTTTGCTGATGATCCCTTTGTGACATGTGGAATGAGTTCATTTATGGCCATGCTAGATAAAGTTCCTGAGTTGTCAAAATACAAACCGCAGTTCAAGAAGTTGGAAAATGATTATTTGGACCGCTTGAGGGATGTTATGCAGGAGTATCGTGAAAATCGTCAGCCTGATGGTTATTACGTCCTGTCTCATGGGGACTTTCACTTGCGCAACATGATGTTTAAGCACAGTCCAACTAATGGAGCTTTCGAAGATTGCATGTTACTTGATTTCCAAATTAGCAATATTTGTCCTATTACTGTCGACTTGATCTATGCCATTTATATGCTGATGGGACCTGAGGATCGTAAGAATAACTATAAGGAACTTATTGACTATTACTTCACCAGTTTTGTCGACACGGTTAAAAAAATTGGCTTTAAGGGGGAAATTACCAAGTTTAGCAGAGTTATGGAATCAAATTTCGAAACATAAATCCTATGGTAAGTGTCAGATATAGTGTACTTGTAATATATATCAAAAATTACTAATGCGCTAATATTTGCAGATATATTCTTGCTAACCACCTTTTTGCCAATGATGTGTGCACTTGAATCGAATGTTTTTGATCCTACTGAGGCTCTAACAAATGCTGAAACACGTCAGAAGCTGTACTTCTTAGATAATTTTGTGGAGGAAGTCAAGTATTTGTTGCCCAGATTTGAGGAGCAAGGCTACCTTGAGTAAATTCTAAGTGTTTTTTATATGTCTTCGTAAGTTATAATTAACGATTTAAAGATTTGACCCAAAAATGATCGCTTACTTTCAGATAGCATTAAATTTATTTTCAAATTGGGAAATAATTTTTAAACAGATCTGCTGTCTATTATTTTTCTTTAAAAAGGGTATTGAATATATCAATAATTTCTTGAATTACAATGACAATGACAATATGGCTTGTAAGCCAAATAAATGCAGTGTATTTATATATGCAACAAACTGAAATCATGAATTTAATCTGTTTTCAAAAATGTTCTCTCAATATGCTGGGGTGTGCGATCTTTTAATCAACATCCGGATACACAATTGTAACCTCCTTTAAATTGAATTTGCCTTTATAGAAGTCCTTGCATTTGCTTTAACTGAACTTCGTTGTTACTCAGGAAATAACCAGTAACCATACAATTGCATTTGTAAAAAGATGAATTGCGTTGTCAATGACATCTTATCATACATGAGCGAAATGAGCTTTCAAAAGCTTGAAAGTTTTAACCAATAGAATATATTTTTGATAATAGACAAGAGAGCATTGTCAGTAACCAGTGTTCCGTTATTGTGTTTACATACAAATTATCTAGCAGTTAATTGAGTGTTTAATAAAACTAATTTTAATAATATGGAACCGACGACAAATACCGACAAGTTTAACGCCGATGAGCTTAAGGCACCGGACTGATTACAAAAAAACTTCACATTCATTATGCATGAGCCAATATGATCATTCGGATTTTGTACTAAAATAAAGTCGACATTCGGGCCAAATGATGAAAATGGCGTCGAATGAGCCAAATGTGCTGTCGTGGAAATAGGCTATTAGTATCAGTTGTTTTTTTTGCTCGGTGCACTTAACTATGCATAAATGTATGCAAAACGCTTGCAATGATGATAGAAAACAAAACAAAAACTAGGGGAACTTAACAAGCTGAATGAGTACAATCTGTTGAAGGACCACAATGTAGATCTCAGTGCTTGTAATTTTACGAGAAATTGCGAATCAACGTAACTATTTGCATTAATAGTACACAGAAAGAAAATAAGGGCTTACTCAAATAAGAAATGTATTAATTTTAGCTATGTAATTTAAATCTCAACGGTATTAAAATCACTGCCTTTTTTGAGGCGCCGAAAAAGTGAATCCAGTCCAACTACAATTATATTTATATGGTCTTTAAGTTGGATAGTTGGTTATAATAAATAAAATAAAATAAAATAGCAAAATAAAATAAATATATCTTAAGATCTTTTTTGTGTGATTATTTACGGATGTAAAAAGCTTTAAATGGTAAAATAAAAAAAAAATTTTATTTTTACTTTTTGTATTTTTTTATTAACAACTTTTAAAAGCGATTTAAAGAAACTAAATTTGATTACGAATTTAAAAGCATATTCAGTGAGCAGCACTTTGTGAACTAAATTATTACTGATAGTTTCAAATAGATAGATAACATTTTGTTATTGGGTCTAAATACAATTTCACAAAGAAATGAATTGCCGTCGTCATAAACAAATTTTCTGAGCATATTGAGCTTTTAAAAGCTTGAAAGCTTGGCCCAATCAAATAAATAGTTGACCATATAATAGAGTATATTCAGTAAGCTGAGATCCGTTGAAGTGTTTACATTCAACTTTACTGACAGTACAACTAATTAATTTAACTAATTTAATCAAAATGGAACCGACTGCAAATAACGATAAGTTTAACGCCGATGAGCTTGAGGCACCCGACTGGTTAAGTGCGCAGTTCTTTGCGGAAGTACTCAGTCGTCATGAAAAGGCGCCAGATCTCAAAGTCATTGAAGTCAAGATGTCCCCAGCAAGTGCCAAGGGAGATCATTATGCGAGTGTCATGTTTAGAGGGAACATCACGTATACAACAAGCAAAGGGAAATTCTCCAAATCGTTGATCGTCAAGACAATGCCCGAAGAAGATGGTCATAAAAAAGAAATGCTCGGAGACTCGAAAATCTTTGAGACGGAAATTGGAATGTACACCAAAGTCTTACCCAAGTTTGAGGAGATATTGCGTGAGGCGGGCGATGAGACTAGGTTGTATGTACCGTGTTTATATCATAGCTTGAAGCCGCGACAGGTGATGATCTTTGAAGATCTTGTGCCACAGGGCTATTCCGTTATAAGGGATCGTGAGGCAACAAAGGAGGAAATGCAAGTAGCTTTAAAGAAACTGGCCAAATGGCAGGCTGTTAGCTTTCACTTGATAAATGAGGTATGTTTTCAATATCAGTGCCAATTTGACAACTCTTAAAATATGTTATACTTTTTAGAAACCAGATTACCTTGAGGAATTTAAGCATGGATTGTTCGATATTCCGAATTTTGCTGATGATCCCTTTGTGACATGTGGGATGAGTTCATTTATGTCCATGCTAGATAAAATTCCTGAGCTGTCGAAATACAAACCGCAGTTCAAGAAGTTGGAAAATGATTATCTGGACCGCTTGAGGGATGTTATGCAGGAGTATCGTGAAAATCGTCAGCCTGATGGTTATTACGTCCTGTCTCATGGGGACTTTCACTTGCGCAACATGATGTTTAAGCACAGTCCAACTAATGGAGCTTTCGAAGATTGCATGTTACTTGATTTCCAAATTAGCAATATTTGTCCTATTACTGTCGACTTGATCTATGCCATTTATATGCTGATGGGACCTGAGGATCGTAAGAATAACTATAAGGAACTTATTGACTATTACTTCACCAGTTTTGTCGACACGGTTAAAAAAATTGGCTTTAAGGGGAAATTACCAAGTTTAGCAGAGTTATGGAATCAAATTTCGAAACATAAATCCTATGGTAAGTGTCAGATATAGTGTACTTGTAATATATATCAAAAATTACTAATGCGCTAATATTTGCAGATATATTCTTGCTAACCACCTTTTTGCCAATGATGTGTGCACTTGAATCGAATGTTTTTGATCCTACTGAGGCTCTAACAAATGCTGAAACACGTCAGAAGCTGTACTTCTTAGATAATTTTGTGGAGGAAGTCAAGTATTTGTTGCCCAGATTTGAGGAGCAAGGCTACCTTGAGTAAATTCTAAGTGTTTTTTATATGTCTTCGTAAGTTATAATTAACGATTTAAAGATTTGACCCAAAAATGATCGCTTACTTTCAGATAGCATTAAATTTATTTTCAAATTGGGAAATAATTTTTAAACAGATCTGCTGTCTATTATTTTTCTTTAAAAAGGGTATTGAATATATCAATAATTTCTTGAATTACAATGACAATGACAATATGGCTTGTAAGCCAAATAAATGCAGTGTATTTATATATGCAACAAACTGAAATCATGAATTTAATCTGTTTTCAAAATGTTCTCTCAATATGCTGGGGTGTGCGATCTTTTAATCAACATCCGGATACACAATTGTAACCTCCTTTAAATTGAATTTGCCTTTATAGAAGTCCTTGCATTTGCTTTAACTGAACTTCGTTGTTACTCAGGAAATAACCAGTAACCATACAATTGCATTTGTAAAAAGATGAATTGCGTTGTCAATGACATCTTATCATACATGAGCGAAATGAGCTTTCAAAAGCTTGAAAGTTTTAACCAATAGAATATATTTTTGATAATAGACAAGAGAGCATTGTCAGTAACCAGTGTTCCGTTATTGTGTTTACATACAAATTATCTAGCAGTTAATTGAGTGTTTAATAAAACTAATTTTAATAATATGGAACCGACGACAAATACCGACAAGTTTAACGCCGATGAGCTTAAGGCACCGGACTGATTACAAAAAAACTTCACATTCATTATGCATGAGCCAATATGATCATTCGGATTTTGTACTAAAATAAAGTCGACATTCGGGCCAAATGATGAAAATGGCGTCGAATGAGCCAAATGTGCTGTCGTGGAAATAGGCTATTAGTATCAGTTGTTTTTTTTGCTCGGTGCACTTAACTATGCATAAATGTATGCAAAACGCTTGCAATGATGATAGAAAACAAAACAAAAACTAGGGGAACTTAACAAGCTGAATGAGTACAATCTGTTGAAGGACCACAATGTAGATCTCAGTGCTTGTAATTTTACGAGAAATTGCGAATCAACGTAACTATTTGCATTCATAGTACACAGAAAGAAAATAAGGGCTTACTCAAATAAGAAATGTATTAATTTTAGCTGTGTAATTTAAATCTCAACGGTATTAAAATCACTGCCTTTTTTGAGGCGCCGAAAAAGTGAATCCAGTCCAACTACAATTATATTTATATGGTCTTTAAGTTGGATAGTTGGTTATAATAAATAAAATAAAATAAAATAGCAAAATAAAATAAATATATCTTAAGATCTTTTTTGTGTGATTATTTACGGATGTAAAAAGCTTTAAATGGTAAAATAAAAAAAAAATTTTATTTTTACTTTTTGTATTTTTTTATTAACAACTTTTAAAAGCGATTTAAAGAAACTAAATTTGATTACGAATTTAAAAGCATATTCAGTGAGCAGCACTTTGTGAACTAAATTATTACTGATAGTTTCAAATAGATAGATAACATTTTGTTATTGGGTCTAAATACAATTTCACAAAGAAATGAATTGCCGTCGTCATAAACAAATTTTCTGAGCATATTGAGCTTTTAAAAGCTTGAAAGCTTGGCCCAATCAAATAAATAGTTGACCATATAATAGAGTATATTCAGTAAGCTGAGATCCGTTGAAGTGTTTACATTCAACTTTACTGACAGTACAACTAATTAATTTAACTAATTTAATCAAAATGGAACCGACTGCAAATAACGATAAGTTTAACGCCGATGAGCTTGAGGCACCCGACTGGTTAAGTGAGCAGTTCTTTGCGGAAGTACTCAGTCGTCATGAAAAGGCGCCAGATCTCAAAGTCATTGAAGTCAAGATGTCCCCAGCAAGTGCCAAGGGAGATCATTATGCGAGTGTCATGTTTAGAGGGAACATCACGTATACAACAAGCAAAGGAAAATTCTCCAAATCGTTGATCGTCAAGACAATGCCCGAAGAAGATGGTCATAAAAAAGAAATGCTCGGAGACTCGAAAATCTTTGAGACGGAAATTGGAATGTACACCAAAGTCTTACCCAAGTTTGAGGAGATATTGCGTGAGGCGGGCGATGAGACTAGATTGTATGTACCGTGTTTATATCATAGCTTGAAGCCGCGACAGGTGATGATCTTTGAAGATCTGGTGCCACAGGGCTATTCCGTTATAAGGGATCGTGAGGCAACAAAGGAGGAAATGCAGGCAGCATTGACAAAACTGGCTAAATGGCATGCAGTTAGCTTTCACTTGATAAATGAGGTATGTTTTCAATATCAGTGCCAATTTGACAACTCTTAAAATATGTTATACTTTTTAGAAACCAGATTACCTTGAGGAGTTTAAGCATGGATTATTCGATATTCCGAATTTTGCTGATGATCCCTTTGTGACATGTGGGATGAGTTCATTTATGTCCATGCTAGATAAAATTCCTGAGCTGTCGAAATACAAACCGCAGTTCAAGAAGTTGGAAAAGGATTATTTGGAGCGCTTGAGGGATGTTATGCAGGAGTATCGTGAAAATCGTCAGCCTGATGGATATTACGTTCTGTGTCATGGAGATTTTCATTTGCGCAACATGATGTTTAAGCACAGTCCAACTAATGGAGCTTTCGAAGATTGCATGTTACTTGATTTCCAAATTAGCAATATTTGTCCTATTACAATCGACTTGATCTACGCCATTTATATGCTGATGGGACCTGAGGATCGTAAGAACAACTATAAGGAACTTATTGACTATTACTTCACCAGTTTTGTCGATACGTTAAAAAAAATTGGGTTTAAGGGGAAATTACCTTGTTCAGCTGAGTTATGGAATCAAATTTCAAAACATAAATCCTATGGTAAGTGTCTGGTAAAATATACTCGTAATGTATATAAAAAGTTACTAATGCGCTAATATTTGCAGATATATTCTTGTTAACCACATTTTTGCCAATGATGTGTGCACTTAAAACGAATGTTTTTGATCCTGCTGAGATTTTAACAAATGCGGAAACACGTCAGAAGCTGTACTTCTTAGATAATTTTGTGGAGGAAGTCAAGTATTTGTTGCCCAGATTTGAGGAGCAAGGCTACCTTGATTAAATTCTAAGTGTTTTTATATGTCTTCGTTAGTTAAAATTAACGATTTAAAGATTTGTCCAAAAATTATCGCTTACTTTCAGATAGCATTAAATTTATTTTCAAATTGGGAAATAATTTTTAAACAGATCTGCTGTCTATTATTTTTCTTTAAAAAGGGTATTGAATATATCAATAATTTCTTGAATAACAATGACAATATGGCTTGTGAGCCAAATAAATGCAGTGTATTTATATATTCAACAAACTGAAATCATTAATTTATTCTGTTTTCAGAAATGTTCTCTCAATATGCTGGGGTATGCGATCTTTTAATCAACATCTGGAAACACAATTGTAACCTCCTTTAAATTTAATTTGCCTTTATAGAAGTCCTTGCATTTGCTTTAACTGAACTTCGTTACTCAGGAAATAACCAGTAACCATATTTGTAAAAAATGAATCTGGAATGAGTTCATTTATTGCTATGATGGATAAGATTACTAAACTGTCACGGTACAAAGCTCTGTTTAAGATATGGGAAAATAATTATCTGGACCGCTTGAGGAATGTTATGCAGGAGTATCGTGAAAATCGTCAGCCTGATGAATATTACGTCCTGTGTCATGGAGACTTGTCAAATGGTCGCTAGCTATCAGTAAGCATACTATTTTTCTATAATAATGCTTTAACTATGTTTTAATCGATATAACAAACGGAAATCAAGTATTTATTTGTTCTCTCTTTATACTTATTTAAATTAACGGCTGTAAACTCAAATTTTATATCTTTTAATACTAATTTGTCGGTTTGGAAGCCCTCGCATTTGATCGAACTGAACTGTATTATTTCTAAGAAAATTATGTGTCCAAAAAACCAGATAGTTCAAACTCCTTGACGGTACGTTGTAAAAATGCCCGATATTTGGGATTTTCAACGTTTTCACGTCGAAAACGATCGCCAGTCTCAGTGCGAGAGTTCAAATCCTCTAGGTTGTCAAAACCAGCCCCTTCCCTGAATATCAGGGGAGTTAGGCAAGTTGCTCCAATGACACCTAAGGAAAATATGAAATTTTTGTTTAACCTCTATGGAAGGGAATATCAATCAAAGACAAACAACTTACCAATTAGGCTGTTCTTGATCAGGTCAATATGGATCTCTTTAAGTGTGGGAATGTGTCCCTGGTACTTTAATTTTTCTAGGGTTTGTTGGAGCACCCTGTGGTACTGGTGTATAACATACTTATAATGCACCTTGCGAACATTTTCATTGAATGAGCCAAAAAGGAAGTAGTTAAGGTCGACAGCTGGAGAACCCACATAGGCTAACTGGAAGTCCAACTGGAAAAGATTCAATGATTATAATATCATGTAACATCTGATCATAAATATATGTTTACTTACGGCAACAACGTTGTCGGGCTCTTTCGTTTCGTTGTTGATGTGAAACATTAGATTGTTAATCCAAATATCTGCCATGCTAAAGACCTTGAAGCTCTTCTGCTGCTCCTCGTACATGCTGATTGCACTCTGGAGAACATTTTCGGCCAGCTTGAACATTTTCTCGGTGATCTCTTCGAAGCCCTTCCAGTGAGCAATCTCCTCAGCAACGCAGCGAATGTTTACCGGGAAGAAACTGAGAAAGTCACGTCTATCGGGGTTGCGAGAAATGGGCGCCTCGTTAAAGAACTCAAGCACTTCTGGATTCTCTTTGGCAATGACGGCACTGCAGGCATGTAACTTGGCCAGCTTCTCGATGGTGGGCAGCACATAATCCAAGTTGAGCAGACGACCACGTTCAAAGTTCTCAAATCCACTTAACTGCATGTCCTCCAATATGAGAAAGGGCTCCGGACTCTCCGTTGTATAATAACACTTGGGAGCGATTTGCGTCTTGTCGCCAATTGACTCGAGCAGTGACTGAACTCTGGGTAGCACCTCTTTATAGGCTAATATTTCGCGTTTGAAGAGCTTGCTTCGCAATGCAATGGCACCCGTCTGACCCTTTGGATGATCCTTGACGAACACCGAAAACTTACTCTTGACATCTCCACGCTGCAGATTGAAACACGCCCGATGCATTTCGCTCGCAAATCCGACGACGACATCTCCCACATTGGCACTCTTCACCAGCAAATCGCTCACCGTCAGCTGCTCCTCTTTGAAGTGCTCCTTAAGTACATCTTGCAGGAACTCTGCTGTCAGCCACTCGGGTGCCACATAGTTCACATTCTTACCAGTGCCCATTTCAATTTCTCAATTTTTTTTTAATTTTTTAAGTCAGCTGACTATGGAAAAAAACCGCAGCTGAGCAGCTAAGCGCTTTCAACTGTTGTGTTCGTAAGTTAAACGGAGAGTGACGTTCCGTGAGAGAGGCACCCGCATGAAAAGCTTTAGCTGCCATCTGCTCACGTGCCTTTAGCATAAGCTACGAGTGTGTGTATGTGTGTGTAAAAAGCTCTCTCTGTTTTTAGCTTTTGAGTGTCAAGCTTATCAACTGACCGCCTCGCTGGCGGTTTGAATGAGACGTGACAAGTGTGCATTGATAAGAAGGTAAATATTCCGGCTAGTGTACTATGAAATACCCTAGATCGCATTAATGTAAAAAGAAAATTAACTATGTAATACCCTAAATGAAAAAGCTGTTTATTTGTACATGTTTATTTGTTTCTGATGTTAGAGATGTGAGAAAGTACACTTATAAGTACAAGTATAAATATAGTATAAATCAGATCTGTTTAGGGTATTTCTTGGCTTATCAGTTTTGACTCGGACGTTTTGACTTTGCCGCAGCGTAACAAAAGATAATCATTTAGATAGTCAAACTCACTGATATTTACAGAAGGAGGAAATTCGTGAACAGGTAAGTCAACAATCTAGAATTCTAGAAGGCCACGCCGATGCAGAAACGGGAATATGCTAAGGGCAGCGCGTACATATAGGGGATTTGTATATACCTTGGCGCGAACTCGATCCCCATCCTCACCAGGTTGCATGAGTTTTGGCAGACTGGCATCCTTGTCCACAGGCAACAGAATGAGCACCAGATGCGTAAATGTAGTAAAGTATCCTAGAAGGCAGGGAATACATATGAGTTGGTAAATAGATTAGTTGATGCCAGAACGCACTCACCCCAAAATCCATATTTGATCATACTCATGTGCAGTTCCTTGAGTAATGGCAGAGGTTTGGCATAGTTGAGTAGTTTAAGACTTTGGATAAGATGAGTGTGATAGATTCTAATGAAGTAATCAAACTGTTTAATTCGAATACCGTGATGGGAGGAACAGATTATAAGTTCCCAAAGATCTTGGGCGGGAGAACCCCATCTACAGCGCTGGAAGTCAACAAAGCGTAGATCGTTGATATCGCAGGCTAAAGAGGCATTTAGTAGAATATTTCCAGACCAAAAATCTCCATGATTAAGTACTTTGAATTCCTGAGGATCGCTGTTAAAGCAACTTGCTGCGCATTGCACAAACTGATCCGCTGTGGGCTATGGACCAAGTGGCAGATATATAAGTTAATGATAATAAATAGGTACTTGAGTTTACTTACAATACGACTGGCATATTGCTCAGGATTCGTAAAGCCCCAGGAAGACATTGCTGTCTTATAGCTCTGAATACGGGCCTGATAAGTCTTGGATTTATTATAGTTTGCTGGCAAATAAACACGCTGAAAGTCCTCAGGAAAAGAACCATAGAGTTGATGCCACACAGCACTTGCTGCATGAAATTCAGCTAGTTTTTCCAGAACACGCTGCATTTGCTTCAAATTGAAACCCTTAAGGCGATTGATATTGACAAACTTTTTGGTTCTTAAATCCTCCAACACAAGAGTGATGCGTCCATTTACATTCTCCGCCAAGTGACATTTGGGTCCAAACTTGACAGTCCTGCCATGCTGCTGATAGAGCTGCTCCAGTTGGGGTATGATCAGCTCGTACATCTGTTTCTCTTTGGGAAAGATGTTCAAGGTATTGATAAACCCAATGCCCTCGGCATCAGTCAACATTGTTTTCAAAATGTATGACTTCTGTTGTGTGAATCCATCTATAGAATCAGTACATAACAGGGATTAGGTCAGCTTGGTTAACATATACCCTGCTATTTACCTTTGCTCACCTTTCATTTCGATGTCGATGATAATGCGCATTAACAACGACGTGGAGGTGGAGCACTCACTCTCGCCCGGAGACGTTGCTGGTATTATCGAGAGATTCAAAATTTTGCGAAAATCGCTGAGTTCACGTTTGAGCAACTTTTTTAAGTATGCCTCATTGATCCATCCCGGTATGTTTACGCGTATATCATTTGATTCACAAAATTTGTTACTGTTATCGGGCATTCTGGCAAGAGATCATTAATTCAATTCGTTCTGTTATACACTGTGCTATATTGTTCAATTCTATTATATGAACAATCGTACTCTGTTCTATTCGGTTTCCTCAGTTCTGTTCTGTTCGAAACGAACAACGAGTCGCAACTGTTTGCATTCTTATCAAGCACAATTTAAGGCCCCTGTTTCTTGGCTCCGTTGCACGCATAATAGTATATATACTTAATATTCTCGTTAAGGTGTCACTGCGACTACCAGGGAGGGAGGGAGTTAGCGGCTCCCACTTAAAATCTTATCACGTATTTCTCGCTGAACGAGTTATCATTCGTTCAGCTCAATCGTTTCGTCAAGTGTTTGCTTAATTGGTTAATATTAATAAGAGAGCGGAAGAGCATGAGAATGCTTAAGAGAGCAAGAGAGAGATACAGGGACGGAGGCGGAGAGTGTGTGAGCGAAAGGGAGCATCTTCAAATCTATCTAACTATTGATGAGCACGATAATTCAATGTATGTACATACTACATCGTTCAAAAAGTCCCCGGATTGACACATAGGGAATGCCACAAAAATTATGAAATAAATTTCTTTTGACAGACTGCTGTCAAAATTTGAACGCAATCGGACTTTTCGTTATCGAGTTAGAATTTTTATTGTGGTGTATCATTTTAATTTTTTTGAAAAATGGTAAAAGCTGAATTTCGTGTTTTTATTAAACACTGTTTTTTGATGCATATACCTATTTATGAATTCCCTAAAAGCTGTTCTCTATTATTAACTTCCCAGGGGAATTCTAGTTATGTAGCAATATATTTAGTCTGGCGGTAACGATCTCATAAATTATATATGTACATTTGCATTTCAACCATCTGCCTTTTGGTCACTTTAAATGTTACAAAGCTAATAAAAATCACTATATTAATTTGCTAATTATATTACATACATATTAAAGGCGCATTTTTCTTTAATTTTACTTGCCATTTCTATTTCCTGGTAAAAACAAGTTAAAACTGGATTCAATATAATCATGATGATGATGTTTACATGCTCTAAGAATAGTTGGTACTCTGTTTTATTCGATTTTGATAAGACCTGTAAATTAGTTATTAAAGTTATTTTTATTGGAATTTATTTTATATACAATTATTTTATATAAAATGTATAGAATTATATATAGATTTATCGGTTATCATGAATTAATATTTTTAATTTCATTATAGTCTTCGAAATTCAACAATCCGCGATTATAGAAAAATGGATATAAATCTTTCATGACTTTTCCATAATTGGGATTTGACGTAATGCGAAGTCGTAAGTTTTCAGCCTCTTTGGTGTCCGCCATTAATGAGTGAAGATTGCTATCCTTATCGCTTGGGAACAAAATGACAGGCAGATGATTCATCAGCGCAAAGAAAGCTAAATATATGCAATGACAAGAGTTAAATAATATTTTGTTAATAATACCGTTAATTAACCATACCGTAGAAAGAGTTGTTCTTCTTATATAGGGAAGTCTGCAGATCCCTTAATTGGGGCACGGGCTTTTTGTAATTTAAAAGTTTCAAGCACTCTATTAAACGCTCCCAATAAATGCAAATGAAGTAATCGAAGTCCTTCAGGCGTATATCATGAGCAGCCGATAGCGTGATAAAAAATAACAGATCTATGGCGGGACTTCCCCACTTACAGATCTGAAAGTCGACCAATATTAGTTGATCTACTTTTCCATTGGGCAGATAGTTGCACATTAAGTTGCTTGACCAAAAATCTCCATGGGTTAAGGTATTAAAGTCCTTAGGATCAACATCTAAGGAGTTGACGCACTGGTTCCAATACTGATCTTCAGTTGGCTAAATAAAGCATAGATTATTAATAGAATTTTTTGTTTATTATCAAACATTTAACTTACGAAATTGTTGATATACTTCTCGGCATTCCTCATGCCCCATGTTGCCATTGATTTTTTGAAAGATTCCTCTTTAATCCTAAAGATATCTTTAAGAAACTTATCCGCTTTCAGTGTCACAAATCCCTCATCGAATTCAGAAGGGTAAGGTCCGTGTTGCTCTTGATAAACAGAGCCGGCTGCATGGAACTCGGCCAGCTTCTGTAGGGCACATTTCATGTGGTCCATGTCTAAGCCCTTTATGCGATCCACATTTTGAAACTTTTTCACCGCCAGATCTTCGAAGATGAAGTGAATCTTACCCTCACGCTCCTCTGTATGCAGACACTTGGGTGCGAGTTGCACCTCCTCACCGGCTTCCTTATAGAGGGCCTCAAAGGCCGGGAGATAAGTATTGTACATTATCATTTCCTTTGGGAATAATCCATACAAATCGATCTCTTCGCCACCTCTATCATTGGGTAGCACTGTCTTGAATATGTAGGTCTTTGACTTTGAACTACCATCTAATGATACAGACAGTCTTTAGTCAGAATCGAAATCAGTTATCGGGAATATAATTCCGTACCTTTCATTTCCAAATCGATATGTATCCGTAGCATTACAGATGTAAAGTTCTCGCCGGGTGGAATCGCCGCGACAGGAGTAAACTTGAGCACTTTAACATGATTCGGTTCATCCTTGTCGAGCACTGATTTGAAATACTTTTCTGTTATCCAATCGGGAATAATTAGATGTTCATTTGGGTTCACAATCTCAATTGAGTCGGACATTCTAATATTACTTCTGCTCCGGAAAACGACTGATCTACAGAGCGTCTACCTTGGCACTGAATTCCAATTTGTGCGACTAAAAAACGTTGTTCAACTGATTAGCCTATTTTTTATCAGCCCATTCAAGTGTGTTACCTACCAGTATATATACACATGTAGTCATTTACGAATATGTCTTATTAGTTTTTATATTATAGTTTTTATGTCTTGTGCGGAATTTAGTCAGTCATATTTAAAATATGCGATTTTCCTCTAATTTTTTTTTATCTCGTATACTTTTAGTAAAATAGATTAAAGTATACGTATTTCATAGCTATTAAAATTAAGAACAGGCATGTGTTTGTAAAAGCTTTACCTATTTTCTCGTCAAACATATTAAACAGTAAACCCTTTTGGTGTTGTAACTATAATAACGTAATATAAAGTTTTATTGTTTTATTTAAGACGCAAGATAGTCTTAGTGTGCGATCTGTATGAGTTGCAGTAATATCGCTGTGTATATCTTATAGAATACTGACGGTTACTGTGCACTCTTAATGTGTTAAATCTCTGATAAGATAACACATATAAATTCGAAGAGATTCTAATTCTGTTAATTTAAGTATTAATGTTAAGTATTAACTAGAGAATGACATTTAAAAAACAAGATTTTAAATAAAAATAAAATTTAAAATTTGAATAACTTACAAATTCTATCTAAAACTGTAAAGCTTAAAAACAAAACATGTAGATAGTGTTTTCAGCTGTTGATGCTGATAAAGAATATAAATATTTATTTCTGGGCTCTGACACGAGTCGTTCTGTCTGTCACATACTTTTTTTTTGTAAATTTAATAGATCACTTGTTACTTTTTAAATACTAAGTCTAAAAAGTCAAAGATCTAGAAATTTGTTAAAGTTTTTGCATTACGCTGGAAGATAAATTACAGTATCTAATATTATATTTACTGCTTACAGTGTTCTTAATAATGAGGTTATTGAATTTCGGAAATTTACCTCTCAAAATGTGGTACAGAAAACAATTGGAGGATATAGAAAACTTGTTTATTCAGTTTGACAGTTTAAATCTCGTTTTTAGTTTTCACGCATTCATAGAAGACCTTTGTTATAAAAGAAAGGTAACAGTTGGACCATAGTTTTGATGTAGTAGGGATTAACGAACATCTTATACCGAACAGCGTCGCCTTCTAAGCTCAGTGCCCATACCATATCTAAATTGACATCCGTATCAGGGGGCATAAGTACGACACTTAAAACACCAGTCGCCGTCATTAGACCTGAAAAAATTATGTTTATACTTAAGCTGAAAAATGTCAATAAACGATTAACTTACCCCAATCGCCGTATTTGATCATCAAAACGTGCAATTCCCTCAGTGTGGGAATGACCTTGGAATACTTAAGCAATTTTAAACATTCTACCAAGCGTGTATGATAGATTTGAATAAAATGATCGAATTCCTTGACCTTAATGTCTAGCGATGGCGATGTGGTTATAATATACCAAAGATCCTGGGCGGGAGATCCCCACCTTCCAAGTTGGAAATCAACGAACAGAGTCCGATCTTCAGAGAACATGATATTATTACACCAAAGATCACCATGATTAAGGCAATTAAATTCGTTTTCATCCACATTGTTCAGTGCCAGTCCGGTATCGAAATACTCTTTTGGAGAGCGAACTTTCGCAATAAATTTCTCCACATCCGGAAGTTGCCATTCTCGCATTGCCTTTAAGTACTGAACGTTTCTTGCTGCAAACACTTCCTCGAATATGGGACGACTGCTTTCTTTATACAGGGTTTGAGAGTACATCTCGTCATAGGGTCCATTCTGCTCGTAGGTTACCGCAGATGCGGCATGCAACTCTGCAACCTTACGTAGCACACGACACATATGTTCCATATCAAATCCCTTCAAGCGATCAACATTCTCGAATTTTTCGTGTTTCAGATCCTTTAGCACAAGGGTTATGCTATCCGGACTTTCGTCAATATGAACACATTTGGGTGCTAGTTCAATGTCCACGCCTGCCTCCTTATAGAGCCTAATGAAGTTGGGTATGTGATCCTGGTACATCTGCTTTTCTTTGGGAAACAAACCTTTGTTTCCTTTATTCTTCTCGAACATCGTCTTCAAAATGTAGAACACGCTTTGTTCACTGCCATCTAAAAAACAATTGTCCAATTGAAGTTAGTTAGGTTAAGTTGAAGAGGAGAGTCTCCTCAGGAGACTATCTAATTTACCTTTGAGTTCTATGTCCAAGATCACCCTCACCATAACTGAGGCGAAGTTATCACCTGGTTGTGTTGCTGCTACGGATGTAAACTTCTTAATGCTTGCAAACTCCTGTACATCTTTTTGGACTATAGGATGAAAATAGTCTTCATTTATCCACTTGGGTATGCAATTCTCAGATTTAGCTGAGTCATTATTGTATTTGGAAGACATTTTCTAACTAAAAAAACACGAAATAAATATTTGTACTATTGATCAATTGTTCAACATAAATTACAGATTTATTAAATGTTGTCGTGTTAAAATAAAGTCCTTCACATTGTATTCAGAGGTACACAGCAGAAAAAGTTTTCCGATGTTTTCTGTGACAGCTCACCGCTTAGTGCGAAGTGTAGTTATACCACTAAGCAAATAACTTATAGAGTTTTCATTAATACAACGAAAGTGTTGTACATCTGGTTTAAAGTTTCAGAGTGCGTAAACATATATCGATAGTTTTTGAAAGTATTATAAGTAGGTTATGTTTTATTCAAATAATTTAAAAGAAAATAAAATATTGCGCACTCTATTGTAAACTTAATTTATATAAAAACTTTTATGAACAGCTGATACTGACGTGCTAAGCGTTCATTGAGTACTGAATGTAGACCAATTCTCAATGTTCGATATCCAAGAGAACGAAAGCTTTCCTCAGTTTGTGAAGAGAACGATGATAACATTTGCTGTGAGTATTTTTGGCTTTAGTTCAATAAAAGCTCTCATTTGAGTTTTTAACAACTTAACACTGTAGCGTTAAAATTTAAAGCTCCATTTAAATATGTGTGAGTGAAGCTTTTTCACATTTGATCTCTCTGAGAAAAAAAATGCTGAAAATATTACATACACACACATCCGATTCTCATCTTCTTATATCAACAGCAGTACTTTATTGTATATTGGATACAAAATAAAAACGATTTGACACATATCCACAAGAGTTTATTTACGCTTTGTAGCTTGTCCGACCTTGATTTTGCGATAAACAATTATAATATAATAATTATAATTTATATTTACTACGATAAAGTAATTATCAGATCCCAAAATATCAAATTATACCTAATTTGAAAGGAATAAAGCTAAATAAAGTTTTGTGTTAGGAATAAATTATAGTACCAACAGTGATGAAATGCGTCAAGTGAAACCCGAATAGCATAGACCCATTGATAGTATGCGTAGCGATAAGAATTTATAATCATTGTGATTCAAGGCATTATATTCAACAAAACCTCGTGCCTAACATATTTTGCAAGTCATCCTTATTATTATTTTTTTTTTTTTAAGTTTTGTTTGGCTATATAGTAAACAGGTTAATTACGTTTGTATGAGAATAAATAACGTCAATCTTTGTACGATCATAGAACATAGAACAAAAGCGGAATCACTTTCTGTATGTGCTCGAATTTGCCGAATGTTTTTCATATAATGCGCTGAATATATACAACTTTGCAGTTTTCTGATTCACAAACAATTATTTTTATTTTACCTAATCGATGCAGATAACATTTATGAATAAAATATAATAATAAAACACCAATGCATATGTAATATGCCAACTTTTTTGTAAACTAACAAAATATACAAATTATCTTCGGTACGCCAAAGATTTGATACACTGCCAATACTTTTAGAAAGAGAATATGGGAACTAACACATAAAAACGAAATGTGTCAAGCAATAATCTAAACCATTGACGTCATAAATAATCACAAGTCATTAAAAACTGAAAGTCACAATTACCTAGTTAATAGACCACCTAATTCTGATATAGCTAAAATATTTTTTTTTTTACATCACGTTTTAATAAATTATGCTTAGATGCAATTTAATTGCGTTTATTAAATTTGTAGCATATCGTTGCGTTGTCACTTTATATTTATTTAAAGAATCAGCCGATTTTTTTTATAAATTCCAAGGTGATAAGCGTTGTTTATATTACAAAGATAACTACAACTATGAAATAGTATGTAGTATAAGTTAAGGATTTAGTAATTAACACATAAAACCAATTTATTTTAATTCATACACTTAAACAAATTAATTGGTTTTTCCAATTAAAACATGTTTCTACAAAATTTTAATAGTCTTCCCATGAGGTGTATGTATCGATTGGCCGCATATACTATTATTATCTGTGGGCTTAAAATGCCAGTCATCGTTAATACCTGTTTTGAACGATTTGTTTGAATTTATAATTAAAACAAGTTTATTTAAACAGACAATTTGTTATATTTGATTCAGATGATATAATATGACATTAATATGTACAATGTTAAGTTAATGAAATCGAAAATAAATTGTAACAGTCGTATACTATACTTTTATACAAGACCTTTGTTTCTAAGGAAAGGATATAATTGGAGCATAGCCTTGACATAATATGGATTAGTCATAACCTTATAACGAAAAGCGTCACCTTCAGGTCCCGGTGCCAGCATCATGTTTATATTGGAATCTTTATCAGATGGCATCAGTACGACTTCTAATACACCTGATGCCGTTATTGTACCTTAAATGGAATTTATTATTTTAATCATACTGATTTTTCAATGTGAAGTAGTACTAATTTACCCCAATCGCCGTATTTAATCATCATGACGTGCAGTTCTCTCAAAGTGGGAATAGGCTTGGAGTACTTCAGCAATTTCAGACATTCTACCAAGCGTGTATGATAGATTTGAATAAAATGATCGAATTCCTTGACCTTAATGTCCAGCGATGGCGATGTTGTTATCATATACCAAAGATCTTGGGCGGGTGTTCCCCATTTTCCAACTTGCAAATCGACAAGCAGAGTCCGATCTTTAGAGAACATTATATTGTTACACCATAGATCTCCATGATTTAAGCAATTAAACTCGTCTTCGTCGACTTTGTTTAGATTAATTCCTTTATCGAAAAATTCTGTTGGCGATGGAAGATTTGCAATATATTCCTCCACATCCGGAAGTTGCCATTCGCGCATTGCCTTAATGTACTGCTCTTGTCTCATTTCACCCATTCCCTCGAATAATTTGCGATTGCTTTCTGTATGCATGGATTGATAGTACATCTCGTCATAGGGTCCATTTTGCTCGTAGGTCACGGCAGATGCGGCATGCAATTCAGCAACTTTACGAATCACACGACGCATATGCTCCATATCGAATCCTTTGAGACGATCAACATTCTCAAAATTCTGCCGTTTCAAATCTTCCAACACGAGGGTTATGCCTTCAGGACTTTCATCAATATGAACACATTTGGGTGCTAGTTCAATGTCCACGCCTGCCTCCTTGTAGAGCCTGACAAAGTTGGGTATGTGCACCTGGTACATCTGCTTTTCCTTGGGAAACAAATTCATTCCAGCTATAAGATCACCTCCCTTATCTGATTCCAACATCGTCTTTAGAATGTAGGAAAGCTTCTGCTCACTGCCATCTAATAAAACATTTATCAATTGAATATTTTTTGTATTTCGATGAACAGGAAGTTCCCCGACTTGCCTTTGGTCTCTATATCCACAAACACACGAACCATGACAGATGTGTAGTTATCACCTGGATGAGTTGCAGCGATGGGTGTAAAATTCTTAATGCTCACAAAGTCCATTACATCTTTCTCAATAATAGGACGAAAATATTCTTCATTTATCCACTTTGGAATGGCGAGAAACTCGTTAGGATTTTCAGGCTTATTTGAAATACCGTTGTTGTTGGGTGACATTATCTGAAGTAAACACAAAACTTATATTTGTATTCTTGATCTTATATTTCTTAATTCAACACGAAAATTAATTTAGACGATTTATGTTTATGTCGAGCTCGATTGCAATTACGAATAAAACCAGTAACTGATATCTTTAAAAAAATTTTAATTACCACGAGCGAAACGAATCAACAACTGGTCTCTTCGATCACTATAAATTTACTAAGCACCTGTGGCTGTTGAAGATATACTACGAACCTATTGCAAATGTGCTCGCATATAAAGCAACTGATAGTACCTGAAAGTATGAGTATTTCAAAGAGGTATGTCCGTATGTCGTCATATAAGGCCAAGTGATAAGGGGAACGCTGTATAAGAGCTGCTTTCATAGGAATTCTTTTATATAATAAACTTTAGTGAAATGAATGTTGTAAACTCCATTAATGTGGCATTAATTATAATAAAAAAAAATTTTACCAAAAGACTCCAACAGCCCCATTAGCTGCAATAATTAAAATTTTTCCCCTCCCACTTACACCCCCGTATTTCATGACCCAAGTTGGTTAGAAAAAGTTTTAGTATGCTATTTTGTAAGTTAAGACTAAACCTTTCGATCGGTATATAACTCGATCTGATCGGACAGTCGTAGCAAATTTTCCAACTAAGCTGTATATATAGTTAGTCGCCTTTCGCACCCTTCGTGATGCTTTCGTCACTAACGCGAACTGCCGTCCGCAGTGATACATTAATATAACTAAAACCTCTAAGACTGATTTGTGTTTATTTGTGGGGCTTAGTTGAATAACATCTTTACATGGTATTTAAAAACATTTAGAAAATTAAGCATATTTTTTTTGAATTAAAATCAGGGACCATAACTGTTCGCACGCCATGACACTTTCCGGTCCCAGTGCTCTTTACGTTAGACTTTGGCAATTACGCCAAATAGACACACAAACACACGAGTGCACAGGTTTATGGAGTGCTGTTGCCACTTAGAGGCAAAAGCTGAACCTCAAAATAATCACATTCTACAACGGGATCGCATTTTTGTGGTCAACGGGTTATTTACTGCGTATTAGAAATTGTTTTTGAGTATGAAAAATAATAAATGATGCTGAGATAAACACAAAACGTTTATAACAATAAAATAAGCAATAGGACTTCGGAACTTGAAGTTACATAGGTCAGTATATACATAGGTACATATGTACATATGTACATTCATACAAGTGTAAGCCCGCGTCAATAAACCACATAACCACAACCACAGTCATAAATTATTTCATCGGTCTATTTTGCCTGTCATCGTTAAAGTTTATTTTTATCGAATTGTTTGCAGTTAAAAAGACGTTTGGTTATATTTGATTCGGATTATATAATATCACATATGTACAATGAAAACTTAATATATACGTGTTATATTATACAATTTTGATGTCCTTATATAATACCCTTGTTTTTAAAGAAAGGATAGAGTTGAACCATAGCCTTGACGTAGTAGGGATTAATAAAAGTCTTATAACGAAAAGCGTCACCTTCTGGTCCCGGTGCCATCATCATATTTATACTGGAATCCTTATCAGATGGCATCAATACGGCTACCAACACTCCTGACATCGTTATTGGTCCTGAAAGCGGAATTTATTCTCGTATTATTTCCAGTTCCGGAACTTAAATTGTTACTAACTTACCCCAATCGCCGTATTTAATCATCATGACGTGTATTTCTCTCAAAGTGGGAATGGACTTGGAATATTTCAGCAATTTCAGACATTCTACCAAGCGTGTATGATAGATTTGAATAAAATGATCGAATTCCTTGACCTTAATGTCCAGCGAAGGCGATGTGGTTATCATATACCAAAGATCCTGGGCGGGAGATCCCCATCTTCCGACTTGCAAGTCGACAAACAGAGTCCGATCTTCAGAGAACATTATATTGTTACACCATAGATCTCCATGATTTAAGCAGTTAAACTCGTTTTCGTCCACACTGTTTAGCTTAATTCCTTTATCGAAAAACTCTGTTGGCGATGGAAGATTTGCAATATATTCCTCCACATCCGGAAGTGGCCACTCGCGCATTGCCTTAATGTACTGCTGGTGTCTCATTTTACCTAATCCCTCAAACATGTGACGATTGCTCTCTGAATACAAAGATCGAGAGTACATCTCGTCATAGGGTCCATTTTGCTCGTAGGTCACGGCAGATGCGGCATGCAATTCTGCAACTTTACGAATTACACGACGCATATGCTCCATATCGAATCCTTTGAGACGATCAACATTCTCAAAATTCTGCTGTTTCAAATCTTCCAACACGAGGGTTATGCCTTCAGGACTTTCATCAATATGAACACATTTTGGTGCTAGTTCAATGTCCACGCCTGCCTCCTTGTAGAGCCTGACGAAGTTGGGTATGTGCACCTGGTACATCTGCTTTTCCTTGGGAAACAAATTCATTCCAGCTACAAGGTCACCCCCCTTGTCCATTTCTAGCGTTGTCTTCAATATGTATGAAACTTGTTGTTCGCTGGAATCTAATAAGCAGTTGATGAGTTTGAAATTTTTGGGAGAAAGTTGATAAACCAACCTTTGAGCTCTATATCAACAATCACACGAACCATGACAGATGTGTAGTTATCACCTGGCTGTGTGGCAGCGATCGGCGTAAAGTTTTTGATGCTTCGAAAGTCTTTCACATCTTTTTCGATTATAGGACGAAAATAGTCTTCATTTATCCACTTAGGAATGACGAGAAACTCGTTGGGATTCTCGAGTTTTCTTGATTCGTTGCTGTTATTGGGTGGCATTTTCTATAGAAGACAACAGTTCAGCTTCCATTATTATTTCATAAATTTGATTTGTATTGTTGATTACAGACAAATCAGTCTTCCTCCTTTAAAAGGTATTCACTTACGGCTATAATTTGTTTTTTAGGAGTTTATAATTAAAATTTCGACTGAAGCGCTCAACAACCAGTGTACGGCGTTTTCAAACGCGAAACTAACACTGAGCGATCGCGTCAGAAGTCAAAGTATATGTATGGAGAATACTACGGACCGAGACTTAGATTTGCGACTCGCGTATAGAGAAAACTAGTTATGGCTCTGAATGTGAATATTTCATATGTGTATACATACATGTGCATGTGAATATGTACATATTCATGTAAATTTGTATACACATAATAGCTTAACTGATAGTATCTATTGTGTACAAAAGCTTTTTCCATATATAGTTATTCTAAAGAGTGTGTGGGTAAGTTTCGGATGGGGCAAGGGTGATCGTCGCCCCAGTTTATCAATTGGGCGCGCACGGAATTATTTGTGGTCTGTCGATTTATTGATAATTACATTTAATTAATGTGCTTGTGTATATATATATGTATAACGTAACATTTAAATTGCTAAGGTCATAATTCTCTAATAAAGTACAAGGCGGACCTCAACTGAAAATTATAATGCATTATAAACACAATTTGATAAACAAACCTACGAATACCGACAGATTAAATAGACTTGACAATTCTATTAAGTCAGCCCTTTAAATTGCAGTTTATAATACTTCTGCTAATATTATGTATGGAAATTAGCGTATTTTACACGTGATAACAAGAAGAATTATATAGTCACACTATTTTATTTATCTATAAAATATTCTGTAACCCGGGCATCACACAAATTTATTGATTCTTAAATTCGGTCATATTAACGTGTTTGTATGTAAGAATAGAATAAAAGTATAATAGTAAATAAATTGCAAGTGAAATTATTTCAACTGCAGTTTCTGTCACTAAAGAGCATAGGGTCGTTTTTTCAATATTGGGTTTATTCGGCAGGTTTTTTAATCAGTAATCCCTTCTTGACTTCTGATGGATCAGTAATCAGTAGCTGCTAAATGGCATGATACCTTCTTATACATTTGTACTACTACGTTTTTCACCGTTCTTACGAAGCAATTATAATCAGTTATCAATTAATTGAGAAGAATTTACAATTTTTTGTTGTTGGAAAATTTCTTAATGTTATAAGTGGCAACAAATTTATATAATATAATATTTTTTGTAAAAGAAACGAATAATTGTATTTGGCAATGAGGACAGGAGGTTACATACTTAACGATAGCACAGATTTTTCTATAAATGTACATTAGTGAGGACAGGGCACAACAATACGATTACACATACATATGTTGCATAATGAAACTCAAAGAAATTAAAATTACTAGTTCTAATTTACTACTGTATTTAATTTTTGGTTGCATGGCGCCAATTTGAAATTACCACCATTTTCAGTATTTGCCGCGATCAGCGCACAATATTTAAAATCTCTGTAATATCGATAATCGTATTTTAAGCCAGCAATAACTATTGCAACGTTCCTGTTTTATTTACAAGATAAACATTTTTAAATTTTCTTTATGGAGAAAATGAGTCTTTTCACAGCAGGGAAAATTGGGCATTTTGTTCTTTACCTGCTCGACTGAACTTTAACTAATTTTTTCAATTGGAATGGTCACGGAAATGCTTTATTACATCATCGCAATGCCCGAACGTAATAAGTATTTTCATTAAGCACATAACCTAGAGAGAACTTATTTCATACAACGAAAACATTAGAAAGTGATAAAAGTATTAGAAATAAAGAGTTAACGAATTATATAATTTATTATGCGGGTAAGTAAATTATTCAAATATAAATAGTATATATTATGATATAACAATTTAATGACAACGAAAAGAAGGTACTGCTTTGTCAAAATAACTTTAACGTCCAGTGTACTTCTGTACCTACATATTTAAAAAAAAAAAAATTCGAATGTATAATTTATAATATATCATTTTTTGGGAAATCATAATAAAAACTCACTGAAAGTTTGATTGACATTTTTCCACACATTTATTTCGTATAGTGATATAATGATATACATATAGCGTGACCAGAACTGAAGTTCATTAATAAAGTTTGAATACGTAAAAATAAAATTCATATTCATTTGCTCTTGATGGGGGTAATTAGCATTTACTTCCAGTCGAGTAGACCGCGATTATCCAACCATGGCAACAGGTCTGTCATTATCTGAACATATTTCTGATTCGTGTACATCGCAGCCTTCACTTTGGAGTCATCGTTTTGACAGTTCTCCAGATTGCCATTGTCGGTCTTCTCTAGCATAACAACTGGGAGTACCTTAGAGACAACCATGTAGGCTGAATAGGAGATATTTAGTAAATTTGACATTGGAAAATTATTTGAATTATTACCAGCCAATCCATTGCGCAATAAGGCCGCATGTAGGTTCTTCAATTTTGGCAATGGACGATGGTATTGCAATAGCTTAAGATTGTCGATCAAATGATCAAAATAGTATCGCACGAGATAATCAAACTTGGCTATTTTAATATCTGGAGCTGCCGAGGAAAGAATCAGATAATACAAATCATTCGCTGGGGAGCCATATTTGCCAACTTGAAAGTCAACAAAGAGCGTTTCCTTAATCTTGCCAAACGCATCATATTGAAACATGATGTTATAGTTCCAACAGTCGCCATGGTTGAGTACATTGAACTCTTTCATCGAAACCTGCTGATTCTGCAGCAGACGATCCACCAAATACTCATCACTATTGGCCTACAAGAAATTACGATTAAGAGATGGATTGATAAATACATAACAACAACATGTGCTTACCAGCTTATCGTAGATCTTTTCGGCATTTTTCCACTTCTTGAGCTGCGCTAGAAATGCTCCCGAAGCATTAAACTCCTGCAGCAGCTGTCGGTTGGTCTCACTGAAGACACCCACTGTGAAATCCTCACTGAACATACCATAATGCTCCACATAGCAAGCAGAGGCAGCATGGAAGGCAGCCAACTTCTCCAGCACCTGCTGCATATGCTCCAGATTCAATCCAGCCAAGCGATTGCCGTTCTTAAAACTTTTTGGATGCAAATCCTCGAGCAACACGTAGTCTTCGCCCAAATCTTGATCAATCTTAAAGGCTTTTGGAGCAAACTGAATGGTTTTGCCCGCATCCGCATAGAGTTTCTCGAATTTGGGCAATATGTTATGGTACATTTGCTCCTCCTTCTGGAAGAGTTTGAGCTTATTAAGTATGGCGGCCATTACCTCATTGTTATGTTGAGTCTTCAAAACAAAAGACACACTCTTTGCGCTGTGATCTGTGGGGGTATTCCAAGAATTACTAAAAAAACCGTCATGTAGTGATTCTACATACCGATCAGCTCGACTTCCACTAGCAAACGGATCATCAGTGTGGAGTAGTTGTCACCAGCACTGCTGCACTGAGGCGTTACGGAGAGTATCTTCTCAAAGTCGCCAATTTGGGCGCGGACAGCATTCTCCAACGAAATTCTAGGCAACCAAGGCGGCAGATTTGAGTCCTTTGACTCGACGTTTCCATTTGCTTGCGACATTTTGGTTCTGCAAAACCCGAAATGAAAATGAAATCAAATCTCTAAAACTAACCTAACTTAATCTCTTGCCATAAATTATTGTCTTTTTCAATTGTGACTAATATTCTGTCGCGATAATCAAACACTTAAAGTATTCAATGCGACAAAATTGGCAGAAAAGTTTGTAAATAATCAGTTCTATCAAATGGGTTACTCAAAAGAAGCGATAAGTAGTAACACTCTTTATATCTTTCTCTCTCCCTCACTCTCTATTTTCTACTCTCTGAGTTTTACTTATTTGTCAAAGTCTCTATCTACGGATCTATCCCAGTGCATACAAATATGTCACACCCTTATGTTATTTAAATAAATCTTGTGTTTGACATTCGGCTCCACCCATTTTTACTGTACTAAAGGAATTTTTATGATCTACCAAGACGTCAAAATGTTTATGATCTGTTATTTACGAAGAGCATTCAAATCTATATAATTAAGGTCCCCGCCTACTTTCATTATAGTAGATATACCGATTTTTTGACAATGGAATACACTTACAGACGTTTAGAATAATAAATATTGATTTCAATACTTAACTTTACCACTTTTTAATTTGTAATTATTAAAAGACAATTGATAATGTCAATCATAAATAAAATATAAACATATAAGTTTTATTGTAAGTAGCTTCAATTAAAGATTATATGAGCTTAAAGCTTCAACTAAAAAGTTTAGAATCATTGTCATAGTTATATATTCATCAACGTATTTCTCGGATCTTATTAATGCGCTAGCCTCTTCTTAGAACAATCCCAAGTAACCTGTATGGGGTATCTCTATTTGAACTTACTCGACTAAATTATCTTACTTGTTTATTCCATATTATTTTAAGTTTAAAGTTTAAACTTTAAACTCTTATTAAGTTTCCAGATTTGTATCCCAAAATTCCAAGAATTTGTTTCCAAGCCAAAAGGGGAATTTCGGGCTGTCGTTATTATTAATTGGGTTCACAAATCATCGAGTATTGATACGGTCATTATCGATGTGTTTGCCAATGCCACATAATTATATCGGACACGAATGTATAAGTTAAGTCACATGTCAGATATTACAACATTGCAATTGAAATCAAACAAATATAAAATTATAAATTTAAAATAATAATAATAAATAATAAAATTAATTAATATACCGAAATTGCAGCTGTTCTATAAAAAAGTTTATAACGAATTTGACTTATCAAAGTGATCTTTTAGTTAAGTTTTATAAGCATTTTTCTCTTGGAACCCAATTATTTTTTTATTTTGAAATATTTCGCCTTCATAATAAGAACCGACACAGAACATCACTAACTAAACAAAGTAACTGAATATATCTTAAGTTCAAGCCATACGCGCCGACATGTTCATATACTTGTTGAATGTGAGACAAACCTTTTTACTTAATTGACAATAAGAGACTGAGGCTCAAATTGATTGAACTTGTGCGAACGGTTGAATGCAGTTCGGTCAACGATTAATTTCAAATGATGGCAGGTGTGATACGTGTGACTTTCTGCTGTCCCGATTTGGTATTAGCCACCGAGAAAATTCTTATCGCTTATGTTCAATTAAAGTTTATTTTGTAATTTTATTCGCCAAAACCGGCAAAAAGCGTCACTCACACACGAAAGTAAACTCTGCGAGAATGAGTTTTAAATAAACATTTGATACGTACCGTCGACAATTGTTGTCCATTGATAAGGTTGGGTAGGAGGGTAGGGTTTCTTCCGTGACACCTTCCATATGAGTACTCGAAGTACTCGTTCTTTTGTTATTTTCCTTTGCGCTCTAATTATTGTGTGATTCTTTATTAATTGCTTCTGCTCGTGTCGCCACTGTGATTCACCTGGTCATGTGATAGACAACAATATACAAAATATTGAAAATTTATCTAGAACACGAAAAAACAGCCAAGAGAGAATTTTTAGATTTTAAACTTTTTAAAGACAATAACAACTTTTAATTTTTAAAGATTAAGCTTATATCGTGATGAGATAATTTTTTAGATAGGGGTTAGTAAAGCTAGATTTTATTTTTGACCCACTTGAGAAAACGTCTCTAAATTAGAACATCAATTGGTATCATTTTCTCCTGGGACATCGTATATATCAAATATATTTAAAATATTTTTAAGCTTACCACCGCCGAACTACAAAAGTGAAGAGTGTTTCTTGAGCAAAAAATATTTTGCATCGCCCACATGGGCACTTTAACATTAGCTTTCTCTGCCATTATGAGTTTCATTATTTTTTTCTAATTATCTTTCCAAATGTGCAAAGTTTTAATTATTTCCTGAATATAATAACGTTCGAGTGACTTGTATTTTTAACTTGTTTATTCTCTAAAGCTTTCGAAGCATAGAGTATAAGATATTTGGAGCTTTTAAAAGCTATAATGTGCTCTCGCGACTGACATAAAAGATAACTGATTTCTCTTTTTTTCTGAACGTTGAATTTGGATTTCACCATAAGAGCAAATGAAAGTGAATTGAAATATTATTATATTCTATTCTCATATTAGGCAATGAAACAATATATATAATCGCAGCTTATATTAAATAGCAAATGATGATTCTAAATGATTCTAATTTACAAACGCATGCTAGACATGTGAATGATTAGTTTATTAACTATAATTGTGTTTATGATTCGTTAAGTAAAAGTGAAGAGTGCGAATTTTACAATTATTTTAAAAATTTAGTTAGGAAAATATTTACCACAAATTAAATTTGTTCTTAATTTTTTTTATTAGTATTTAAATTAAGCTAGAAAATTTGTTTATTTGTTAAATCCATCTTATATTTTTAAGTGGAACCATTCGTAATACGTAGTTGGAGTGCTCCTCTATTGTGAAGCCAGGGCATGATTACCTTAAGATGCTCTTTATAAATTTTGCCATTGAATAACAGTGTTCTGAACTCATCTCCAGCTTGCGTATCGACTAATAAATTTTCAAAGCTTGCAGTTTCCGTATTTTCCAACAGACAGCCCGTTAGGACACCACACGAAGTAACATATCCTGTAAATGTACGAAATTTAATGAAAAAAATTATAGGTCACTAATTCAATTTATACGCACCCCAAATGCCGTTCTTCAAGATGGAAGTATGTATGTCAATAAGACTGGGCAGTTTTTGAGTATAATTCAATAATCTCAGATGTTTTATCAGTTGATCGTGATACTGTTTAATGAAGAATTCAAACTTGTTTAGTTTGAGTTCCAATTTAGGTGATGATAGTAAAAAATACAGCAGGTCAATTGCTACGCTGCCATATTTACACATTTGATAGTCGACCAGGCATAATTCCAATAATTTGCCCGTTTTCTTATCGTGAAGGAACATCATATTGTTAATCCAACAATCGGCGTGATTCAACACATTGAACTCATTGGGATCAACAGCTCCGACTTGCACAGCATTCTCCATAATGTGTCCTTCCATATTTTTAACATCATCGTAGTAGGCCTCGTGTCCCTCGATCGTTGATAGAGATTTTAGGACGTATCCTATTAAGCCATCAGTAATTTTTTCCATGAAGAGTTTGCCATCCTCAGAGAAAAGTCCTTCCATCTTCTGTGTAGGATAGGGACCAATTGTGGCAACCCGGACTGCCGATGCCGCATGCCATTGGGCCAATTTCTTGAGCACAGCTAGAGTATGCTCCTCATCGAGACCAGATAGACGATGTTCCGACTGGACTGGTTGAAAACCTTTCGGCTTGAGATCTTCTAGCAATACGTGCTCATACGGAACATCTAACTTATAGCACTTCGCGCCAAAATTTACTTCCAAGCCAACTTCGCGATAAAGTGTCTTAAACTCTTCCACATATATCGTAAACATGTCGCGTTCCAAATCAAATATGTTGTTCTTGTTATTCCCCAAGGTTTCTTGATATGCCGCAGAATTGTGAGGTATTTTCAACATGTACGATATAGACTCTGATGTATTATCTATAAGTATTAACAGTAAGAATTACAAATCGTTTCATATCATACCATATTTTCTTAAATACCTTTCAGCTCGATTTCCAGCTCAACTCGAAGCATAATCGTAGCATAATTGTCTCCTGGTTTTGTGCCTGGCATTGCCTTGAATGTTTTTATTTCCTTAAAATTCTTATAGGTATCTTTAAGTACCTTTTCAAATATATCTGCTTTCAGCCAATGAGGCAATCTACAGTTTTCATCGCTTGTAGACATTGTCACTAAGATTATCTTGAACAAATAACTTAATTGTCTTCAAGTTGGTTTTCCTCATACAACTGCTAAAACGTACCCAAAATACCGGTATATATAGCTTTTGACTTTACTCAAAACAGCTATCAGAAAGCTTTTCCCACTTGTGTGTATTTCATAAAAATATTAAATAGCACGATGTAAGAAAAAGACGGCAATATCAAAACCAGTAAATTTTGCTATAGGGTATCTAGCTAGCAGTTCATGCAATTCATAATCTCAAATCGAGCTAATGTCATTTAATATATTAGAGTCAAGTCAACATAACGTGTTACTTTCAGTCGTTCATCAGTCGGAAATTTTTCTTTAAATTATTCTTGAATATATTTTATTATTCGTCGCAATGAAACTCTCAAAAAAAACTATACTACACGTATACTATATTATATAAAAAGAGTATTCTGTAGCGAGTAAGCTTCAATAAATATTTTTTTATTGTTTGTTTTGATATGGTGATTCCGATTCTTAGAAATCATATATGTATATACACTAGGGCGTAGGCAGATGGGAGGACAGCACTTGCCCCCCCTACACTCTGGCTAACAAAGCACAATTGAAACTCTGGATCTTTCATTGATTGAAAGTTGAAAGAATGAAAGCAATGCTTTCAAATACCAAAAATATTTTTGAGAAATTAAGGTAAATTGAATGAAATGTATTTTGAATTATTTTATTAATTGTATAAAACATACCTAAAATAACACTTATATAACTCGGAAATTTTCAAACAGTTTGTTTAAAAATCTCCATAGGTTTTAGACAGGGTTTGTGGTGATATTATAAAAAAAATTTGTTTGGCCCCCCTTTCGCTCAAAGCTGAATGCGCCCTTGTATATTCATATTTATGTTCTCTGTTCAGCTCTCAGTCTTTCCTTCTTTTCTGATGCCTTCAACAAACTTCGTTGGCTATAGGAAATAAATTGTATAGATTTTGATGGTGTGACTGAACTTAAAATAATCAACGCATTGAACAGTCTATCGCTTGTTTATTTATTTATTCCCCAGCAAATAAATTCGTTATCATCTTCAATGCAGTCTACACGTAACATTAGCTTATTAATACTTGTGAAAATAATCTTGAAGTGATAATAAAGTGTTTGATTAGGTTTTGCGCTACCAACATTTGGAGCATAAAAGCGTATAAACAAATTTAACTTATTTACGGTTCCAGAGCACCACGGTTTAACAGCCATGGCAGGACGGCTTGGATATGCTTGCGATAACGAGGATTGGAGTAGAGCAAAGTCTTGAAATCGTTGCTCTCACTGGAGTCACTAAGAAAGTGGTCAACCGAGGCATCTTCAGTGGGATCCAGTAAAATGCCGCTCATTACACTTGTTGCAGTCATATAGCCTGCAAGTAGTTTGAAATAAAATTGATTAATATAAAATTAAAGAATTGATACAGATGAGGTACTAACCCCAAAGGCCATGTTTGAAGAGCGATAGGTGAATGTCACGAAGAGTGGGTATAGTTTTTGGATACTTGAGTAGTTTTAGATGTTGTGTAAGGTTTTCGTGATAAAACTTGATGTAATAGTCAAATTTTGTCAGTTTATCCTCGAACTTGGTCGATGACAGCAAGAAATAGTACAAATCTTGAGCTACAGTTCCATATTTGGGCAGTTGAAAGTCCACCAAATAAATCTCTTTGATTTTCCCAAAAGAATCATGAGAATACATCATGTTGTTACTCCAAAAATCACCATGATTAAGTACATTAAATTCATTTGGATCGACCTTAACCAATTTAAGGACTTCATCATTAAATTTGAGTTGAAGAGCTTTCTAATTTAAATCACAGAAAAGAAATGGATATTTTTTAGTATTACAATCGATTAAATGAATTCTAGAAGAGACTCACCACTTGCTCAATGTATTCCTCATTGCCCTCATACGTCGCACAGCACTTAACAAAATTCTGTCCCAATTGTTTGTTTACCTCGACCATCATAGCGCGGTTCTCCTCCTTATAAAATCCAAAAATAAGATGATCTGGATAGGCCCCTTTTGTGGCCACACGCACAGCGGAGGCTGCATGCCATTGGGACAACTTTCGCAATGCCGATTCAGTATGAACCTGATCCAGACCTTCTATTCGATTGCTGTTCTTGAAACCCTTGGGAGCCAGATCCTCCAGAAGTATATATTCAGTTGTAGCACCCTTCAATTCATAGATCTGGGCACCAAATTTCACCTCCACGCCGGCATCGCGATACAATTGTTCCATCTCAGGAACAACTGTCTTATACATACTACGCTCCGCAGTAAATATATCATTTTCCATCTTTTGAAACATTTCCAGTTGATGTGGAACCTTCAGCATATAAGATACAGACTTTTCCTTTCCATCTACAGAAGATTGTGGGTTAGCTGAATCTACAATTCAGTATATAAAGTCACTTACCCTCCAGTTCAACATCTATAGTGACTCTCAGCATGATCGTTGCATAGTTTTCGCCTGTTGCCGATCCGCTGTTGGTCTTAAAGCTCTTGATTTTCGAGAATCCCTTGACAGACTCTTTCAACACATCTAAAAAGAGCTCAGCCTGCACCCAATTGGGCACTTTGCTGGCAGGTGAATCTATTTTTGCCTCGGTCTCCATAATAATTTAAGAAATCAAAAATTTAAATAAAATTAACAACACTCGTGCTTTCTATTTAAATAGTTGGCTGGTTGGTTTGACGTGCTATTCGCGATTGTCAACTAGCTTCTAATGGCTCTCCAGCTTTTTCAGCTCTAGAAATTAAATTTCAAATGAAAAAAGCTTTTAAAGTTCTCTCAGAGTTAGCTTTCTAGCGTTATGCTTCAAAAAGCTTACTGTCTCTTAGTCTGTCTCTTATGTGATTCGCAGAGAAATTGTTAGATATGTTGGGTGTGTAAGCTGGGTTATTTAAAAACTTTACTTAGAGAATCTACAAATTAAGATAGCTCCAGTCTACTGAAAATCGCTGTTTAAAAATTTCATCATTAGCAAAGTTACATTTGCTGCAGTTTCAAAATAATTTAAAATGCACTGCAATTTTACTTAATTCACTCTTCATTTTGAAAATGGAATATATATTCCATCCTTCCCCCAACAATAAAAATCAGTTTTCCTGTTTTCAAAATCATTTTAATGCTTATAACACTTGAACATATTTATCTTATCGTTATTAAACTATTAGTTTCGCTATTGAACTTATCAAGTATGACGCATCAGAACTGATAATGATAAAAACTTATCAACAATATACTTGTGTACCTGAAAATATGAAATTCATTGTGAATGTTAAAGATCTTCCAAAACACCACGATTTAATAACCAGGGCATGATGATACTTATATGCTTCTGATATCGAGGATTGGAGTAAAGCATCGTCTTGAATTCGTTGCCCTCAGCTGAGTTACTAATAAAGTTTTCCATACAAGCATTTTCTGTGGGATCTACCAGAACTGCGCTCATGACACCTGTTGCGGTAATGTACGCTGCGAACAAACAAAAAGGTAATCAAATATAAAGCCATTAAGAAACGTTCCCTTCTTACCCCAGAAACCATATTTGATAAGTAAAATATGAATTTGTCTTAGAGTTGGCAATGCATTTGCATACTTCAGAAGTTTCAGATGTTCCACAAGATTTTCATGATAGAACTTGACATAATAATCAAACTTATTCACCTTATCCTCTAACTTGGTGGATGTCATCAAAAAATAGTACAAATCCTGGGCTACACTTCCGTACTTTGGAATCTGGAAATCTACCATATATATATCTTTTATGTTTCCAAATGAATCATGTGAAAACATCATATTGTTACTCCAGAAGTCGCCATGATTTAATACATTGATGTCAGAGATATCTAGTTCGGACATTTTAATAACCTGATCGGTGACCTTGGATTCTACCGCTTTCTAAACGATAGGTAAAACAGAGATAATCTAGAAGTCTGCTTAAGGAGTGCGATATACACTTACCACTTGCTCGATGTATTCCTCGTTACCCTCGAATTTTGCACAGCATTTCAAAAAATTATCTTGTAGCCCTTTATTCATCTCTGTTATCATCGGACGGTTTTTCTCCGTAAAAAATCCAGCAATATAATTATCTGGATATGGTCCTTTAGTTGCCACGCGCACAACGGAGGCTGCATGCCATTGGGACAACTTTCGTAGTGCTGATTCAGTGTGAGCCTGGTCCAGTCCTTCTATCCGATTCATGTTCTTAAATCCCTGGGGAGTCAGATCCTCCAGGAGGACATATTCCGTCCTGGCATCCTTCAGTTTATATGACTTAGCGCCAAATTTGACCTCAACTCCGACATCACGGTACATTTGCTCCATTTCGGGAATAGTTGCATCATACACATTGCGCTCTACCTCAAAGATATTATTATGCTCCAACATTTGTCGATACATTTCCGACTGATGCGGAAGTTTTAACATAAAGGAAACAGATTTGTCTTTGCCATCTAAAAATTCGTATAGTTGTTTGTAACAGATAAATAACTTCATGACGATAACAATGACCAAATTACCTTCCAGTTCAACTTCTATATTCACTCTCAGCATGATCGTCGCATAGTTTTCACCTGCTGACGTTCCGCTGTTGGCCTTGAAGTCCTTGATTTTAGAGAACCCTTTAACAGATTCTTTTAACACATCTAAAAAGAGATCGGCCTGCACCCAATCGGGCACTTTGCTGGCAGGTGAATCTATGTTTGCTTCATTCTCCATAATAATTTAATAAATGGAAAATAATATAATTTATAATTGACCGTTTGGTGTTGATGTGCTTCTTGTAGTCGTCAACTGGCTTCTAATGGTTCTCCAGCTTTTTCAGCTTTATAAACCTAGATACATATGAAAAGCTCAATTGCAATATGCTCTTCAGAGCTTACTGTCTCTTATTCTATCTGTTTCATCATTAATGAGCTTTGCACACGAAGAGAATTTGTTGGACTTCAGCTTTTAATTAAATTTTTAAAAAAATTTACATATTATTGTAGTTTTTGTCTGCTAACACTTTAAATTATCGATCGCTATTAATAAATTGATTAGTTATTTAAATTTTTTAAAATTTAATTAATTGTAATATTATAATATTTACGATGCACTTTCGGAAAAAATCACTCTTTTTCTTGAGGGCGCACTCAGTATTCGTTCATTCCACCCACAATAATAAATCATTTCGCAATTTCTAAACTCAAAATTAAATTAACAACACCTCAACAGTTTTCTGTTATCGGTTTGAAACTATTGGTCACGCTATTGAACATCACATTAAATTTATCAGGTATGACACAACAGAACTGATAATGCCAAACATTAATCAATATTTATTTGTATACTTAAATATATGAATTTCATTGTGCAATTTAAAGGTCCTCAAATACGCCTCGATTTAGTAGCCAGGGCAAGATGATACTTATATGTTTCCGATATCGAGAATTGGAGTAGAGCAACGACTTGAATTCGTTACCCTCAGCTGAGTCGCTTATAAAGTTGTCAAAACTAGCGGATTCCGTAGGATCTAACAGAACAGCGCTCATGACACCTGTTGCGGTAAGGTAACCTAAAAGCAATAAAAAAAAAAAATAATCAAATATAAGTCCATTAGGATTAAGAGTTATTTCCTTCTTACCCCAAAAACCATATTTAATAAGCAGAATATGAATTTGGCGTAGAGTTGGCAATGCCTTTGCATACTTCAGAAGTTTCAGATGTTCCACAAGATTTTCATGATAGAACTTGATATAATAATCAAACTTATTCACTTTATCCTCTAACTTGGTGGATGACATTATGAAGTAGTACAAATCCTGAGCTACACTTCCGTACTTTGGAATCTGGAAATCTACCATGTAAATATCCTTTATGTTTCCAAATGAATCGTGTGAAAACATCATGTTGTTACTCCAGAAGTCGCCATGATTGAGGACATTAAAGTCAGAAGCATCGATTGTGGCCATTTTGAAACACTGATCGGTGACCTTTGACTCGACCGCTTTCTAAATGATAAATAAAAAAAAAAAAAGTGATTAATGCCTAAGGATATTGTGATATTTGAGTACACTTACCACTTGATTTATATATTCTTCGTTACCCTCAAATTTCTCACAGCATTTAATGAAGTTCTGTTGTAAACCTTTATTCATCTCCTTTACTATCTGACGGCTTTCCTCTGTGAAAAACCCTACAACATATTTTTCTGGATATTCTCCTTTAGTGGCCACACGCACAACGGAGGCTGCATGCCATTGGGACAACTTTCGTAGCGCTGATTCAGTGTGAACCTGGTCCAGTCCTTCTATCCGATTCATATTCTTAAATCCCTGGGGAGCCAGATCCTCCAGAAGGACATACTCCGTCTTGGCATCCTTCAGTTTATATGACTTAGCGCCAAATTTCACGTTAACTCCGACATCATGGTACATTTGCTCCATTTCGGGAATAGTTATATCATACATATTGCGCTCTACTTCGAAGATATTATTTCGCTCCAACATTTGTCGATACATTTCCGACTGATGAGGAAGTTTCAACATAAAGGAAACAGATTTGTCTTTGCCATCTAAAAATTCGTGTAAATCTTGTTACAGATTAATTACTTCATAACAATGACAGTGGTCAAATTACCTTCCAGTTCAACTTCTATATTCACTCTCAGCATGATCGTCGCATAGTTTTCACCTGCAGCCGATCCGCTGTTGGCCTTGAAGCTCTTAATTTTAGAGAAACCCTTAACGGATTCTTTTAACACATCAACAAAGATCTCGGCCTGAACCCAATCGGGAACTTTGCTGTTTAATGCATCGGTCGCCATTATAAATTATTAATTTTTATTCAATCAATTAAAATGACTTTCACAGTTATTGTTGATGTGTTTCTCGCGATTGCCAACACGATTCTAATGTATCATGGGCTTTTCCACTATATTTATTTATACTCATCGGTCAGCCAACAATATTCGGAAATCTCTTTAAAAGCCCTAGAGCTTTGTGGGTCTCTCTGTAAATGGTGAAATATGCAAGCTCAATGAGCTTTCTAGCTGATTAAACTCTTGCTGAGAATTGTCAGTCTTCAAATAGTGACTGGTAGTTGTTAAATATCGAAGCATATAGAAACTTCAATATTCTTGTTGCACTTGGCTAAAAATGCAAATAATTATTTTAAAACCTTTGAATAAGTATAAACAGCAAAGAAGATTTTATTTCACAATATTAAATTTATAATCTCGATTAGACTTGGTAATTAGTTACGACCATACCATATTTGGATAGTTTTTTGATTTGATAAGCAAGTTTAAACTTCAGTTTTTTAGTCGCTTATTGAGTTCAGTAGAGCTTTCTGTCATCAGCTGGAAACCCAGTCAAGAGTTTGTTTTGTCAACAACGCAGCTTTTCTTTTTAGCCACATCCTCTCCCATTATACCATATATGGTATATAAATGGGTACAAGTATTGAAAAGAAAACAAAAGCGTTATTGGCTGTTCTCTTTTTTAAAATTACTCACTGTTGTTATATTTGTGTTTCTCTCGTCGCTCTCAAAATAGCTAAATTACTCTCTACGAAGCAAAAAACCAAAACAAAAAATGAATATAATGAATGATAGATAATTTAATAAGAAATTCATATGGTAGATATCTCATCTATTTTTCTTTTGTATTTTTTATTTAGAATATATTTTATTGTTCACATTTCATAAAACCTTTAAACTTTTTCAAAAAATTTGTTGTTTTTTTTTGAGATATAATCAGTTTATATAGCCTCTCTCAATAAGCCAGGGTAATATTAGTTTAATTTGCTTAACATAAGTTGGATTCATTAGAATGTTACGCTTAAATTCCATCGCCTTATCCGAATCTCCCATGAAATTCTCTATATTGGAATCCGAGCTGACAGGGTAAAGTGACACGGGCAGCATTCTCTGAGCGCATACGAATGCTAGAATTAACAGAACGAAATGATGAAATCATTCAGTGTCATAGTATAGAAATAAATATTAATGTGCCGAACCTACCCCACAGACCATGTTTATGAAGATTCGTGTGCAATTCTGATAGTGTTGGTATTTTGCGCTCATATTTAAGTAGCTGGAGATGATATACAAGTTGTTGATGATAATACTCAATGAAATTATCGAATTTCTCCAATTTAATTTGAATATTTGGTGTTGTCATCAACAAGCACAACAAATCATGGGCTGGAGTGCCATATTTGGGAAGTTGATAGTCCACAAAGCAGACGTCTTCAATCTGCCCCGCATTCAATTTGAAAAGAAAATTGTTACACCAAAAATCTCCATGATTAAGTACTGAAAAATCAGTTTTATCTATTCGACCGAATTCCATATACAATTCTGTCATACGAGATGTATAATTGGTCTGAAAATACATATTTTAATATAATTAATTACACGTAACTCTCTGTATGAATATTCTTACTATCAATTGCTGTTGTCCCGGATCAAGATCGTAATGCTGCATACAGTCCATGAAGGGTACATTGAATGTAATATTCGATTGCTCTATCCATTTGTAGTGCTCGGGGCAAATATAACTCTTCTGATAGTGTTCCTCATAGTCTCCCAAATCGGAGACCCTTCGAGCGGAGGCAGCATGCCACTGGGCCAATTTTTTGAGTACGGCATTCATTTCTGTTTGTCCCAGTCCGAACATACGATCCAGATTCCTGTAGCCCTTGGAGCGTAGATCCTCCATCAATATGTAGTCACAATTGGGCGCAGATTCAGTGAACTTCAGGTGCAACGGCTTAAACCTCACCGAGATTGATGCATGCTTCTCATACAGGTTTTCCAGTTCTGGCACTAGACGATCGTACATATCAGCCTCCGTTACAAATAAATCGTGAAAGTCGTGCTCATCCCCACGATCGTTCACCAACGGGATCTTTAATATGTAACTAATCTCTTTGTTGCTCTTATCTGTTGAACAAAGCCCAAGTAATCTCTTTCTCTCCGTAAATACGTGTCACAGACAAACCCACCTTTCATTTGCATTTCGATTTCAATGCGCAGCACAATTGTCAGATAGTTTTCTCCTCCACTGATCGCCGCTGCACAACAAAACTTTTTGATTGTTTCAAAATTATCATAATTGTGCTTGAGTAATCCAGTAAATAGCTGTTTATTAACCCAATCCGGTGCATTAACAGTCGTCATTTTGCGAACTACGATCCGTTGCCAGTGAACGCGGGTGTCGTATCCAGAGTGATAAATGCAACTGAGCGAAAGTTCAAGCTTTGAGTCTCTACATCTAGTAAAAGCTCATAAAGCTTGAAAGATACATTGTATATTCGTACTTACACTTATACACTATGGTATTATGTTTGTATTCGAATTCATCAATCTCAAATTAACTGTATCTCAGTTATATCCTAAGTGTCTAATTTGCTGATCAAATTAAAGAAACTTTATTCCAAGTTTTAGTTGTGAGTTGAGCTAACAAATTGGTAAACTGGTTTGCAATGTTTAATGATCAGATAATTGTAATGTCTGAGAAGATCTACGAACTATGCTTATCTCGCAACTAACCCAACTCTAGCCTAGACAGCACGGAAAACACTTGAACATTGAACCAAGTTAGTAAATTTTTGCATACAATGGTTTTTCTATATTAGATACATTTTTCTACGAGTTTGTCTTAATTTAACGTTTAACGCTGTGCATGTAAACGTGCCGTCTAAGCTTATCCGGACGTGCGAAATCCTTTGCACAGAAAGTACATTGATAGGGTCGTTCGCCTGTATGTTTTCGACGATGAACCTTTAGTTCATAGTAAACTGTGAAGGACATGTCACAAAGATCGCATTTAAATGGTTTCTCGCCGTTGTGACGACGCATGTGGATGTTGAGCTTGTTGGGTGTGAGCGATTCCAGGCCGCATAATGAGCAGAGATATTTCTTGCCGGGATTCTTTTTGGCCACATGCATGTCGCGTATGTGCTTGTCCAGACTGGGTTGCACCACAAAGGAACGCCAGCAATGCGGACACTGATATCTAAAACGTCGACTTCGCTTGGTCGCTACGGGTGTCTGGTTAGATGATTTGGAATGCTGGCTGGCCATATGCTGTTCCAGATTTTCATTCCACATAAATTTGTAACCACAACGCAAACACTTGAATTTCTTCTCCTGGTTTAGGCACTGTGTGCGCAAATGATGCTCCAGCATGTTCTGAAATAGTCGGAACTATAATAAGACTACATTTGTCAACGTGGATGATATTTACTCACCTTATCAACTGTCTTGTAGATGCAATGCTCACAGGAATATGGTAGTTTATCGAATGTGTGCAAGGAATACTGATGTTCGCTCATGTCCCTACGACGCTGAAAGGCCATTTCGCATAGATCACACCTGTAGGACCTGCCAGCAGATCCAGTGGTCTCATCATCGCTATCGTCCGTCTCGTCTAGCTGCAGTTCGAATCCATCCTCTGTGCTTATCATATAATTGCGAAACTCATCGCTATGTGCCTGCATTGAAATATGTCTTCGCAAATCGGCAACACTAACGAAATGCATATCGCATAGCTTGCAAATAATCGTCTTTGGTCCGGATGATTTGGCGGCATCCGCCAGCAGTGTCTCAGCCAAGGGCAGATCCTCTCCACTGAAGCCATGACGCTTTACATGCTTATGAAGCAGGGCTGGGCGATAGAAGGTCCGTGTGCACCAGCGACAAGGTATCAGCTCATTGCCGACATCGTGGTGCATGAGTTTGTGTTTCGTCACGGCACTTTTATCCTGAAAACTGCGAGAACACTGATCGCATGGGTAATTTTCTTGCTGAAAATATTAAAGAGTTATAGTTATTAAGCTTTTTCATTGGTCAACATAAAGAAAAGGATGTCCCACCTTGTTTTTATGCTCCACGAGATGTGCACGAAGATTACGACGCCAAAAGAACCGTTGCGGACACTTGTCGCACATGAAACGCTTTAGGGTATTCTGGCAGAGCTTCTGAGTATGATGGTCGAGCAGCTGGGCGCTCAGAAAACGGGAATCACAACGCTGACAGACGTAGGGCGCCTCCAGCCAAGTATGTTGCTGACGATGATGCTCATGCAGCTGAAATTTACGTGACCAAATGGCGGAGGGCGAGTCACATAATTCGCAGGCATAACTACGACGCTCAACAACACCTGCCTCGCCATCACTATCCGTGTCCGAGCTGTCCAGATTCATCTCGTAACGCGCCTCATTGGTTATGGAATAATAGCGGCCATACATGCCAATCTTGAGATCATTTAAAATGCGCATTTTCAAACCGACAGCCGTTGATTCCACAGCGGTCCGGTAAAAGCCTTCAGCAATTCGTTCAATGGGCTCAGCGTGGGAGTCGAATGTAAAATCTCTGGGATGTGCTCTGAGATGATCACGCAGCTCTCTCAGTTTAACAAATCTTCGCAGGCAGATCATGCATTGAATCTCTTTGGAACCATTTGGCTTGCAGCGATGCAAATCGAAGCCCTTGACCCTTCGATCGATGCGGGAAGGCTTTGACATTGAAGCTGTCGCTGTAGCATATGTCGATGAAGATGCTTCGTCCTCATCCTCATCGGAATCCTTGTACTCATTGTGCTCCTTATGTTTGTGCTTAATGAGACTCACAATATATTTGTAGGACTTGTCACATTGATCGCACTTGTAATAGTTGTCGGCACCTGTGTTATCTGGGTCATCCTCCTCAGGTGTTCTATAGAAAACCAACAAATAATTAATAGTCTACTGTGAATATTAACTTACTTTATCTCTTTGATTAAACTATGCACCAAAGAATCTGTGCTGGGGACTTTTAAGCGCTGACGCTGAGTTGTTCTCACATTAGATGTTTGCTCTGAACTCGATTCGCTCCCTCGAATTGGCCTTGGCTCTGCTGGCAACTGGTTGGCCCCGTGAGCCTTGTGCTTATGCTTAATCAGAAGCATTATGTACTTGTAGGATTTGTCGCATTGATCACATTTATAGTAGTTGTCAGCTTCATTGTCCATGCTGAAAATGGTTCAGAGTCATTTTATGTTAATCTCTTAAGTGCACTTTACACTTACTCGGAGTTGGCGCTGCTTCGGTCCACCGTCGAACTCTTTATAAGGTTGTGCAGAAACGGCACTGAGCGCTCAGCACCCGCATTTGCCACTCCTGATTTGATCTTTGGCTTGCATGGAACAGGACTGTGATCTCGCTGCTTGTGCCTGAAGAGATTTGTAACATACTTAAAGGCTTTGTCGCATCTATTGCATTGGTGAAGCATTGACAATTTGGCGTGTTGTGCTTTGCGTTGTTTCAGCGGCACATCGTCATCGTCATCGCTAGCATCATCCATATGCTTCTTAATTAAAGGATCAACAGAAATTGCTGGGTCGGCTGGGGGCATGGCTGGCTCGGATGGCTCTTCCATTTTAATTGTCACTCCCTCAATCTCCAGCAATTGTATTGGTGTCTCTCGCAGGCATTCTAAAGTGCCCTTTTCAGCATCATCCAGAGCTGCTTCTGTTCCCATTTTCTGAATCCAAAGCTCATGAGTTTTACGCGCTTGCATGACAAAATCATATGCATTTTCCAACCTTTGAGCACAGCTGCGACAAAGCCAGGGCGGAAACCTGTCGGCCTGATCCAAAGCGACCTGAAAGCAATTGATTGTCTCTTATCATTTTGTCTTTTTGCAATAGTGCAACTGCGGTTGGGGGTGGGAGTGTGCACACCTCAAGTCTGGTTAGTTCTAACAGCAGTTGGTTGAATGTTTTCTCTGCGTATTTATCGACAGGCGTCTCAATCCAATAGCGTCCATCTGCGCCACCGCAGATTCTGCATGTCCTTGTCATTGTTCAATTAGATTTAAAAAGTAAAATCTAATTTTCAATCGACTCCCCAGACGTCAATCAATTTACCAAGTACACAAAACAGAGCTAGTATTTCTGTGTGGTCACACTGTACACGCAACAGCTGTTCGATGCACAGCTGTGCTAAACTCTATCGATAGTAATCAATGGTACAATATCTGTGGGGTTACACTGTTCAAACAACAGCTGTTACACTGGTCTATCGATATTTTTGTAAGTTTATGATAATTGGTTCGCGTTTGTAGTGCAGAAAATGTTTGGCAATTAAAAAGATTATTTAAAATAAAGCCTTTAGCAAAATGTTGCCGACCGATATCTGCCGAACATGTGCATTACATGATGTAAACTTGTTAGCGCTCTCCACGCGTACTGGCAAATATGCAAATAAAAGTTTTCATGACATGTTGCATGAGTTAACACAAAACGATGTAGGTGTGTGAAATATGAAGTCAAAACTCTAATGTCTCATTAATATTATTTTTAGCCCTTAATGGAACAATCCGAGGATAGTCTGCCTCAGTATTTGTGTACCGACTGCATTTGTAAGCTGGAAGATGCCTACGCATTTGTGTTGCAAGCACGTCAGGTGCAGGAGCAACTGTTGCACAAAGTTCGCAAAGGATTGCAGTGTCTAGATGAGACACCTATAGACATTGCCCCGCAGCACATAAAGACGGAAGCAGACATTGCCTTGGTGCAAACCAAGGACGTCGACGATGATAAAGTTGCTACTGGGACTGTTGCAGCTCTAAAGATGCAACCGGAGAGTGAGACCGACAGTAGCCAGGAAGAAGGGGCTGAGTGAGTAGTTAATTTGTATGAGCTATTTTGGCCTATACTGATTCAATTTCCAGTGATGATGTGTTAGACTTTAAGCCCACACAGCTGAGACGTAGCTCTCGGAAGACCAAATTTGGCACAGACAGCGAAAATGAAGTACAGTAAGTAACTAAATTAATTTTATATTTTGAATAAATAAGAATTTTTGTTGCAGCTCTGAAAAAGTAAACGCATTGCCTCCCAAGCGTCGTCGCGGCCGCCCTGCGCGAATTCCCAAACAGGAAACCATCAACAAGGACGGACGTCATGCCTGTGGGGTGTGTGGCAAGACGTTTTCCTGGCATCGCGACATGCAACGTCACGCTCGTGTCCACTTTGAACAGGCTTGCTACGTGTGCGACAGCTGTGGCAAGGGATTCCTCCGCAAGGACAAGTACATGTTCCATTTGCGTTCGCACGAGAAGCGCCAAGCCAAACGGCAGGCTTTGCAGCTGGGCAACGAATGGCGCTTTGCGGAACGCCTGTACAGTTCAGGACGCCTCAAGCGTGTCGAGTGTAAGTTGTGCGGCTTGAAGTGTCAGCGGATTCAGGAACTTCGTGAGCATCTGTCCATGCATGTCAGCATTGAAACATTGTCGAATCTCAGCGCTAATAGCGATGTTATCGTGGAACAGTTTACCAGCCAGTCAATGGACTTGATGCAGATTAAGCAACAGGTGTGTGAGGACATAGCCAAAGGACGTAAACATCTGGATAAATACTGTGTGGTAATCAATGCACATGGCTACGAACTCTGTCTAAGCGACTCGGACGAAGAGATACCAGGAATGCCGCCTCCATACCGATGCCTAGCTTGTAACACTGTGTTCTCGCGCAAACATCGCCTGATGCGGCACACGTTGGAGGAGCACACTCAACCTAAAGCTGAGACAACTCCCTGGCAACGTTGCAACTACTGCCATATTGGCTTTGTGTGCGTTAAGCTGTTGGAGCAGCATCAGCGCACACAGTGTCACAATCAGCTGAAACGTTATAGTTGCCCCACTTGTCCAGGCAAATTTATTTGGCGGCAGAATCTTAAGCATCACACGTGCTCCCATCGCACGAGATCTTCAGAGGCCAGAGATCAGGAGAGAAGTCTAGGACGACAGATACAGTGCTGCCTTTGCGATGAGCAACTGGAAAGTATGTCAACACTACGTGCTCATCTAGTCACACATTGCGATGGAGTAAGCGGCATTGATCCAGAGCGAGGATCAACCTTCTTTCGTTGTAATTATCCAGAGGGTTCTACCTGCAACCAGACGGAGCTCAGCACACGAATTGCAAGTGATTTCGCGGCAGAGGATTACGGTCGCTACTTTAATGCCTGCACAGACAGCGGCCAAGAACTGGATTTCTTTGACTCAGATACGGAACTAAGCGATCAGTCAGCCGCTGCTGTGCATTCGTGTGCTTTGTGTGGCCTGAGCACAATACGTCTTGCCCAACTCCTGAAGCATCAGCAGAATCATCACAGTGAGGTGATTGACACATTGCCTCATGTGTGCGACAAGTGTGGATTGGGATTTGTAGCTGAATTGCTGCTTCAGCAGCATCGTCGACGCATCTGTGCGAAGCGGCATGCAAAGTATCATTGTCAACATTGCAATCTACACTTTATCTGGCAGTCCAACTACGAGCGACACATGGAACTACAGCACGAGGCGGAAGCAGAGACAGATGATGTCTCCGACCTTGTGCCCATCACCAGGCTAAGGAGCAAACGTCAACAAGCGGCTAAATTGCAGTGCAATGAATGTGAAAAGGTGCTTCTAGACATTGTCGATAAACTTCAAATTATATTTAACAATATATTGTATTTACAGGTCTTCATCTGGCCAAAGGATCTGACGCGTCATAAGCGCATTCATCAGCCGCAGGCATCGGCACAGTACGAATGCAGCTACTGTGAGCGCAAGTTCCATCGCAAGGATGGCCTCAAGTCCCATATGCGTGTTCATGGAGAGTCGCATTTGGATGCGACGGCTATGACCAACAGCGATCCGGATCCGTCGATGCTACAGCGAATGCCAATGGTGTTGACGCAATTGTGCCAACCGAATGGATGCAAACTGATTCAGTGCATGATTTGTCTATCGCAGCACTCGAAGATCTCTGACCTACGCACGCATTTGGAGAAGCACCAGTTTATTGTGGAGTTTGCGGAGGAGCGAGCGAAGCCGGAGAGCATTGTGAGTATTTGTCGGGCCCTATATCCGGAGCAGGTTACTCCTCTGGATAAGCAGCAATTGATTGAACGCATCCAGAGAGATGTGGGTATGGGCACTGAGTTGGAACGATTCATTTCGATTACCAACGAGGCAGCCATTGAGCTGAGCCTTGATAGCAGCGAAACTGAAACTGATTCGGACTCAGCCGAGATGGAAAGGATCAGCAGTGGACGACAATACAATTGTGATCTTTGCAAGTTGAAGCTACCGCGTAAATATCAACTCTATGCTCATCAGTTGGAGCAGCATACATGGCAACAGGCCACCCACATTTGCACCCACTGCCAGGCCCGATTCATCAATGACCAGTTGCTGGAGCACCACTATCGAAGTCTCTGTCGCAATGTACACAAGCGTTTCCTTTGTCGGAAGTGCCCATTACGCTTTCGCTGGCGTGACAACCTCAAGCTGCATACAGACGTGGCACATCAGGAAGCCACTGTAGAGCAGACGAGCTTGGGTATCCAATTGAATGGGGCAAGTATTGTTCCTGTTGTCAGCTACGATTGCAGCGAGTGTAATCGCAGCTTTAAAATGCAAAAGGATCTCACACGGCACACGCTGATGCATGCCCAGGAGTCGAGCATTTATCGGTGTCGTTGGTGTGCCCGTCGCTTCTATCGCCAGGCTAATCTCCTGCAGCACATTGAGCGTCATGGCATCAATGCCGCACAGCTACCCTATGCCGAGTCCCTGCTCAATGCCAGCCGTCATCCAAATGGTCAGAAGTGTGTCCAATGCAAGGTGTGTGATATACGCTTTCCCACAATTGCCGCACTGCGTTCCCATTTGGCGTCCATACCGAGCGGGAGTCATCATGAGATTGGATCGATGCTCAACTACTCGATTACCAATCAGCTGGGCTATGAACTGCACTTGGAAGACTCGGAAACGGATGAGGAGACCAAGCCGCCTGGTGTACCCTCACACTACACCTGCGGCATGTGCCAGCTGCGTTGTGTGCGTAAGTATGAGCTGCATCAGCATCAGCAGGCCATGCATCGATTGGAACGGATTACTGAGGGCTGTGATCAGTGCATCTTTAAGAGCGTATGCCCGGATCTTATCGCCTATCATCAGCGTGTGCAGTGTTGCAACACGGAGAAGCAATTCAAATGCGACAACTGTGGCTACAAGTTCATGTGGGAGTCGAATCTATTACAGCACATTCAACTTCAGCACCCTGGCAACAAAGATCAGGAGGCGATGGCAGCGGGGCCACCACCGGAAACAGCCGCTGTGGAGTGCCAGATCTTTCAGTGTGGTCAGTGCCCACGCAAATACAATCGCAAGGATCGACTGACGGCCCATGTAAAGAAGTGTCATGCACCAGGTGCAGTTGGTCCTGCTGAGTGTCCAACGAGAACATCAACGTCTTCAAGCGTCGCCAAACAACAGAAAAGTTTTCTCTGCGCCTTTTGCGGCAAGGCGGTGAGCTCCTCCTCTAATCTCATCATACACATACGTCGTCATACTGGCGAGAAGCCCTTCAAATGCGACTATTGCGACATGGCTTTTCCCCGTTCATCCGATCTGCAGTGCCATCGACGCACCCACACTGGCGAACGGCCTCATGTTTGCACCGTGTGCCAAAAAGGATTCGCCCGCTCCTACAAGCTCCAGCAACATATGCGAATCCATAATGGCGAACGTCCCTACAAGTGCACATACTGCGACAAAAGCTTCACCCAGTCCAATGACCTGACACTCCACATAAGGCGACACACCGGCGAGCGACCCTATCAATGTGACACCTGCGGGGAACGTTTCATTCAGGGCACTGCCCTCAAGAATCATCGACTACAGAATGGGCATTACGAGGCAGCGGATGGCCCAGCAAAAGTTAATTAACTAAGACTACAAGTTGTATTAAATTAATAATAAATATTTATGTACATCAACTTAATGAACGATATTGAATTTAATACTGCTAACTAAAATATCTGTTTTGCGTGTCAATTTATTCAAGCAAGGCGTCACTCTGAGATCGTCTATCAATTCGGAATTGCTTTTAATTCAGTTAAAATAATTATCAAATTCGTAACCCTGTAAAATCCTAAATCGAGTTCAGTTATTCATTTATACTTGGCTAAAGATGTTGGCCCTGACTTCGCCTAATTGTGTGCACATTTTTAACGAGCTGTTACTATTGCTGCTTGAAACATTCTATACTTATTCAATCTTCTTGAAGCCTGGATTTTCTCAAATAAATTATCTCAACGATGTCGTTCAAAATGTAATTAGTACAAACATTGGATTCAAGTGGATTATCAGAAACTCATGGCATTTATTCCCAAACAAAGTCCAACAGACAGTCAGGATAATGCCTCGTTATCTTTGGAAGACTTAAAATGGTTATGGAAATTAATTGGATTATCTTACTTGTCTGCTGGATTATTATTTGTTGTAGAAATGTGTATAGCTTGTTTTAACATATTTACTACAGTTGTCATTGTACATTAATAAAAATAATAATCACAGATTATTCTTTTAAACAATTGAAATTAACGATTTATTTACTTATACATTCTAATACTTTCCGAAATTTTTGCTACACTGCTCCATTATTGGGATTATAAATATTAGTTTAGAAGGGTTTCGAATTACGAAAATATTCCTTTTTGGATAGGCATATCGAATACTTATCAAGTATCGATGCTTTTACACATCACTAAAAAATACTGTTGCCATGGTAACATTTTTGTATCATAAACAAAGTAAGCCGGGTGTTTTTAGTACATGGTAAAGAATATATGTGAAGCGACGCAAGAAAAACAATATAAGCAGTCTTAAGTTATAAATTATAGATCAGCAGCAAACACATAAATATAAGTTAAATTCCAATCAAAGTTGAGTGCATTGTTAAAAGTTTTGTTTTAAGTTTGAAATTGTTTAGTTAATTGGTACAGTGCAAATTTCACGAATCTTTTAAACATGGTCAAAACCAATAAGCAGCAGCAGCAGCAACAACAACAACAACAACAGCAGCAGCGTTCTGTGGCTGTCACAGATCGGAGCAGTACGAACGCCAGTGCCAATTATGGGGATAACACATTTTGTGTGGTCCTCCATGTAGTGGAAGGTGAGTCTTTAACTAGACATTAATCAGATAAATAATTGAACAAAAATAAAAAATACAAAATAATATAAGCAAGTATAAAATAAATATATGAAAATATGTGTAACTTATATATACACATAGTAATTTAAGGGCTGAACAATAGTTTATTAAAGTTTAATTGTGACAAGGAAGAAAGATATTAAAACGTAATTAAATTTTTAATTTCTGAAATTACAGCAATTAATTTCTATGGCCGCGAGATGAGAGAAGGTGAGCGGGATCAGATTATAATGAATGCCGCACTTAACACGGTGGACTTTGAAGTGGAGGGCACACCCTCAGTAACAACCGAAACGATCATATTCAATAGCAACTGTATCTGGGAGTGCGATATGGCGGGCATCAAGCGGATCAAGACCGATCATCGGCCCGTCAAGATCACCTTCTTTGCCTGTAACAGCGGCAGCTCGCAGAGGAAGACAATTGGCTCGTTGCTGTTGCCGGTTCGAGGAATTCCTGTGCTGGGCATGGGCGGTAACAACAGTGCATTGCAGTTGAAAATGTTCTGGCACAAATTGATCTGCATTAGCAATGAGTTTCGATCCCACAAGCCGGAAGTATTGCTCATGCTGACCATAATCAAGAAAACCCTGTTGCATACCAAAGAATTCAAACATTTAATGGTCTTCAACAGCGCAGTAAGTAGCTATCTTAATCCTTATATTGATCCTTAATTAAAACATGTCCCGCAGGAGAAGCAACCGCGTGTGCCGCCCCTGCAATCGCCTGGCCATTCGATCACTGCCAACATGTTGCAGTCGCAGGTAAGAAAATAAATGTGATTCGATTAACCTGAAACTAACAACTCTTTGCTGCCTGCAGGCCAATGTCTATGTACAGTCCTTGGTTCAGTTGGGCTTGCTGCAGGTGGGCAATAATCCTCTGGTCGACTGTGACATCATTGAGGTGGTGCTGCAGTTCAAGCAGCTCAAGAATCTCAACAGGTTTGTCAAATCTCTCTTTCACGGCAAGGAGGTAAATGTTGTGCTCCTTATGTTCGACTTTGTTGGCAACGTAACGAACATTGAATTGAAACTTAATGATTCCGATTGCTATAAGCTGGACGATGTTCTCGGATTGCGCTTCAAGTCATCCCTTCGCAGTATTCGTCTCTATTTCCAGCGAATATTCTATTTGCCCATCAACATGTATATAAATGGCACCTCAATTGGTAAGAATCGAATTCTATAACCACACAAATCATAATATATCTATGCTCTATCTTGAAACAGCCAACTATCGAATGGATTTTGGTAAATTGTTGCCCTCGGATAGATACTTTGCCGAGAATCGAAAATTTACTCAAAGCGGATCTTTTGCCTTTGAACGCTTTGGTCGAATGGGAAGCGCAAGGGAGCTAAAGCCAATAATGGAATACACATTCACAGTGGACATCCAGGAAGTGTGTTGGCACCAGCAGGAGAAGACATCCGATGTGTCACAGGTGTCGCATCAACAGCAGCAGCAGCAGGAGATTCAGGATCAGCTCAGTCTGAATTGTGTGGGCAGCAAAGCTGTTATACATGAAGTGCCCAAGGATCGGGTCAATGAGAGCGTCGGCGATTGGTCAGAACTCAACCCGAATGAGGATTGCAAGGCGGAGAACGTCTCCATCAACAGCTTAAATGTTGGTGCCGAGTTGTCCGACTCAGATGAACGCGAAAGCGTTGTAGAATCGCACCTTAGTGATGCCCCTGACTCTGATGCTGAAGGAGCTGATCAAAAATTCCATGTGCGCCGTAAGAAGTTCACCAGACTTTTGGAAATGGAGCAGCAGGATGCCGAACTACATAATTTGCTAGAGGATGCCGAGTCCGAGGCTGAGCTGTTAGGTATCTATAATAATAGCAAATTCTGTCGAGATAACTCAAATGCTGACGATGATAACACAGACCATAAAACTAAGCAATATTCCCAAAAAATTGTCGAAGACTCCATAGAAATAGTTCAAGTGAATCGTAAACAGAGATCAGCAAGAGAAAACAATTCAAACGATCCTGTTATGGAAAGACAATCTCTCAAATTGATTAGTAATCGCAGTAGAAACAATCACAATATTCCTGTCAACTATGACCAAATAGACGAAGTGCCGGCTAAGGAATGTATACCTAAAAAAAGCGATAGAAAGTCAATAGTCAATGCAGATGTTGATTATGAAGGAAATGTTGATGACTCATGTTATCACCTAGAGCCGGATGATGAAGATTTATCTCAATTAACCAAGAATCGCTCCAAACGTATAGATAAAGAAACAACAGCTCATGTAGAACCTAAACCTATATCTAAAACGCGTAAATCCAAAATATTGGCAGCTTATGAGATGGATCCTAATTTACATGAATTTTCAGAACAAGACAAAAAAGGACAAAGAAAAATTCTTCCGACAGTTAATTCATTAGTTGTTGAATCGAAGGTTATCGACAAGAAGAAGGGTGTATCAAAAAATAAGGAATTTGAGCTTCTGGAAGCCGAAGAGATGGCAAAAATCATAAGGAAATCTGAGAATGTTTCAAATTCAATAACTCAAAATAGATATCTGATGACAGATGATAGTTTTGTAGAGGCTGAGAATAATATTGAGCTTGAACTTCAGGCACAGAAATCTGTAAAAAAGCCAAGAAAGAGAATTGTTGAAGAACCTGCTGAAGATATGGATACCACAACTGATACGGAGAAGCAGGAGAAGTCGAATGCTCGAAAGAATAAATCAAAGCTTCTTCTTCATGTAGAAGCTGCTGAAGTTTGTGAGACAGTCATAGTTAAAAAACCACAAAAATCGAAGAAAATTGCAATGTCGAAAACTGATCTCTGTTTAAGTGCTCGGTGGGTTGAGGTTAACAGGAGTCAAGCCAATGCCTTGCAAGAGACTGAAAAGTTTATTGATGAAACATGTGGAGGAGGCCAGAATCTATATGAATCCTCATACGAAAAACAATTGTCAGACAGCTCCAGAAGATCCTCCAGGCAAAAAGTGGAGCGTATTAATGCAGATGTTAGCTCGAAAATAGATAATGATGATTCGTTTATAGAAGAGCAAGCAAGGGAATCAAAAGTGGAGCGGAGAACACCTAAAAAGAACAAAGTAACCAAAGAGGTATTGGATGAAGTAGAGCCTCGTGCAACGAAACAGTTAAGGACAAAAACTAGAATAACTAAGGCAGTTGAACATTTTGAGAATGTTCTGTCTGCAGAAAGCGAAATTACAGAGCACGAAGAATCCAGTTTAGTTCAAAGTCCTGCAATAAAGTCAAGGCGAGTTACGAAGAAATCTTCAGCACAGGATACACTGGAGCTGAGGCACATATATGATGCAACTGCCTGGGAAAAGCCCGAGGAGAAGAGATCAGTGAGGACAGCAGCACATTACCAACAATCAGATGCAGACTCCAGTGAACTGGAGGCACGACGGAAACCACTTAAAAAGAAATTGCCTAAAGCAGCAGCTAAGACAGAGGACGAGACAATAATTAAGAATCTTAATAGTAAATCACAGTTGGATTTGGATGCACAGGTCTCCCGCTTGGAGGTCACTGTCCACATGTATGACCAATCGAAAGCAACTGAAGGGGAAGCAACTACTAAATGTACGGATACCAGCAATATGGATGAGAGTATTAAACAGATACTGGCAGTTAGTATGGAGCTGAAGGATGATATGCAGTTGAAGGCGTTGGAGTACCTGCGCAGTCTTGGCCAGGGAAAAGTGCCGACTCCACTGGATAAGAAATCGCCAAGTGAAGCTAAGCAATCGATCAATGTGGATGCCAATTATGAGTTTAAGTTTAATGAACTGGAACAGCACATAGTTGTGCTAGAGGATCATTTGCGTCAATTCGAAAGCCGCACGCTGGAAATGCAGGAGGAGAACTCCAAGCTGGCGCAAGAGAAGATGCAGCTGAAGCAACGCATCAGTCACATGGAACAGCAAATCTTAGAGCTCCGCCAGCACACAACCAATGAAGGTGAGTTTAAGCAGGTGCTCACCGAGATGCGGCAACAGAATGTGCGTTATCACGACATGTCCAAGGCCAGGGATCGCTACAAGAAGCAATGGAGACGAGCTGCCAAGCGCATCCATGCCTTGAAACTGGCCATGTATGAGAAGAATGTGCAGCATGAGTATCAGAGCGTGGAATCCAAGTAAGTCTCTTCCCCACTCCAATTTAACCCAACTGAAAATCCAACTTCGTTCATTTGCAGCGTTCTTAATCTAAAGAGTATACTAACCAAGGATGCCGATGAGTTTGAGCGTGAATATGGACGCTTCCGTAAACCAAACTCTGCGATTAGTTTTTCCGGATCTGGAGATTCCTCGGAGCCGCTGCTCAAGGATTATCTGCGCGTATTGTCTAACCAAACACTGGATAAGCACAAGCCAGTAAATTCCGTTGACAGCACTCGAATGCATTAGTTATTTTCTGTTTGGCGAAATTAGCTGTGATATTTACAAATATTTCAATCATTTTTGCCCTAATCAGTTTTAATTTATTATGTTTTGTTATGTTTTTTTTTTGGTTTGCAAATAAAATTTCTGTTTGATGAAAACATCTTGTGATTCTGATTCGTAGTTTGCTTTTTCTTAGGCTCTACTCTTATATGGAGCATCTTTAGATTTATTAGAAGCCACATGGTTAAGTGGGCTTTAAGATTCTTAAATGATTGAATCTTTAGTATAATCTTCTGGGATTTCAATGATCTAGCTTTTATCTAACGATTAAATTCTGTAGTCATAGAGGTTTAGGAATATTCTACTCTGATCTCATTGATTTAGCATAAAAATATTTATTTGTGTGATGATAAACTGATTTTAATAATCTTTAAAGTCTTTAAACTTAAATGTTTTGAAATGATAATTATGTAAACTAATCCAACTGGAAGCCAACACGCACAAAGTAAGGCAGCGTGTCCAGCGGTGCAGGGTACTCCATGAGCCACACATGACCTGTATAGACATCATTGCCATTGCCATCAGTCCACTGTCCCTCCGGCAGATAAATGTCACGCTTGGTGGCACCTTCTGTAACAATAGGCGCCGCAATGATGTCGTCGCCCAGTAGGAACTCTGCAAAAAGAATACCAGTTAAAGAGTGCAATTGAGATCGTATTGGTTAGTCTACCATCGTAGATGCTTTGAGCAACTGCATCATTGGGGGCAATCCACCAGAGTGGTGCATTGACGGGTTCGCCGGTTGCCGTGGCCCGTTTGAAGAGCTTCATGATATAAGGCGTATAATCGGCATGCAACTTGGTGAATGTCTTGCTTATCTCGATGGTTTCAGTGTCAAAATTCCAGGGCACAAAGGAGAATTGCAGGCTGGGCATGAAGACGTTGGCCTGCAGCCAACGGAGAAAGAGTTCCTTGTTGGGCGGCCTCTCGTTGTAGCCATTGCCTCCGATCATGTCCGGCAGCACAAATGGGTAACCATTCAGATTCATCTGCAGCAGCGATGTGATTAGCGTGACGAGACCATTGTTCCAACCCCACTCGGAATCCTTGTCCACAATGCGCACAAAGATGGGTAAATCCTGTGTGCTTTGGGCAGAGCGCACCTCAACCACATCTCCAAATGCAGCCACCGTGCGCACATAGTCGCCAGAGATCTGGAGCGGAGTCTGATGGGCATCACCTTGGAGCACGGGATCAGTGGGCAACCAACTGGTTTCACCGGCATCAAACTTGAAGCTATCAATGCCATCTTCCGTCTGAAGACGCTTCAATCGTGTGGTGAACCACTCCTGCACCGCCGTCTTTGTAAAGTCCAGATAGGCGGCATCCTTTGGCTTGCTGTTCCACCACTGAGTGTCAGCACTGCCCTCATGATCCACCACAAGGTAACCCAGTTGCTTGGCCGTCTCATAGATGGCCGTGCAGTTGTTGTTGATGAACGGATGGATCCAAAGAGTTACCCGAAAGCCCAGTGCCTTGAGGTCATCAGTCAGCTTCTTGGTATCCGGAAACTTATTCTTGCGGAAAGTGAGTGCACCATAGCAGTCCTCCCAGTCATCATCAATCTCCAGCTGACTGTTCTCAAAACCATTGTCGATGATTTGTTGGGCAAAATCGCGGACGACCTGATCGGTGACCTCCGCCTTGTACAACGCCCACGTCGACCATACGGGATGCTGGACCATTCGCTCGTCGGGATAGCCAGTTGGCTTTCCCAGCAGCGTCTGCACCGCGTACATGTGCGCCGCCTTTGCATCCTTGGCAAATGCCAGTTGATAGCTGAACTTGGCATAGGACAGGCGTGGATCATAGGGCAGTACACTGAGTGCACTAATGCATAGTTGATCCTCATATCCGACTGCATTCTGATCGATGAACAGTGGCGTGGTGTTATCCACGTACAGGAAGAATCCATCACTGTTCACCCAGTAGCGCTCGGCCACGCCCATGTTGCCCAGCTCCTTGGGAACATATGAGAAATTGCTATAACGCTGTCGCTCCACAGGCCAATAATGCTCCTTCTGTTCCGCACCTCCATACCAATGAGTGCGACCTGTATTCAGTGCCAAGCAATCCCTGGGCTGTGTGCCCTTCACCACCTGATCACGTGCCACACGGATGTGGGTGACACTTGTGGTGGACTTGACCAGTGAGAACTCAATGCTCGTTGTGCCATCGCTCAACTTGTAACTGCCCGTTGTGGTGGCCTCCAAATTGCTGCTGGTCACAAAGTTATCCAATGTGACCGTCTGCAGACTACGACTTCCTTTCATCACCTCGTACTGCAACTTATCCCCGCGTCGCAGCCTTATGTAAATGTCACTGTTATCAAACTTGAAGCGCTGCTCGATAGCCTGACACGCCTGTCCCGTTTGCCAGAGGCAGCCGAAGCCGAAGACGGCTAGAATCAGTGTTAAACCCGGTTGCATTTTGTGGAAAATACTGTTTGACGAGCTACCAAAGCGCCGCACTTATATAGTCACAAATAAGGCCCTTGACCATTGTCAATAATTCCCGCTATGTACACTTATATGCACTTCACGAACCCACATGATAAGCACCTGATAAGCCTCAATTTTTTTAAGCTAACCATACATGTATATAGTCACAGGAGAGCGGGACTCGTTTGTTGATGAGAGCTCCTTGAATTATCAGTTCTACTTACGAGAACTACGTACGTACACGTACTTGTACTCGTAATAACAATAATAGTTCAATGATTATTTCATTATTTAATAACATTGTTTACCAAATTACTGACAACTTACAATATTTGCGGAAGAACTTCAAAAAATTGAACACCAATACACCAAATTGAACAATAATACAATAATTTATTGCAGCTATGAGTACTAGCTACTACATCATCGACTAAAATTGCAAATATACTGATTAAAAATGCATATGCAAACAATTAATTTATTTAAAGCACGCCACATGCTAATTAAAGCACTCTCGTGACAGTGCAGATCTATGAAATGTAACTAAATTGGTCTAGCAACGGTTTCAATCGTATTGAAAAGAAAATAATTAAATAAAAAAATAAAAAAGCTGCTATTCAGGGGTGCTTCAAAATTACAAAACAACTAAAATCCAACCATAAAACCTTTTTTTTTTTTTTGCCTATTTTTCATTTGTTTTACATTTCTGGAGCATCTCTGATTGTATATGAAGGAACATTTAAGGTCGTATTTTCAATATTTTATCAAGTATATTTGCTAGACAATCTGTCAAATAGAGGTGGGAAATTCCCTAATTCTCTATCATATAGGGTTTTATAATATCGACGCTTATAGAGCTTCGAAAGTTTTGAACAAAACGTGATGAACTTGGCGGATTACGATTTAGCAATATCCTTTTGTATGCAATGCACATTGACAAATGATTTTACGTGACTTCCTAAAAGTATGCAATGATTTCTACACTGAATCTTTTTAATTTCATTTGCAGCCCCAAAGTATACAATAACTTTACCAAAGTGTTCAGGAAATGTATCAAACTATACTCGCAGTAGTGTATAAATACCCTAAAAGATATATAAGTGCACGTAGTCATAACGGTTTTTAAAAGTTTTTTTTGATTTATATAATTTTCATATTTTTTGATAGGTTCTTATGGTTCTTAAAACATGGTAGAAAAAAAATATAAAACTCAATGTGTTTACAACTTGTCGTACTGTAATTAAAATACAAAGTTTAAGTGATTCAACACAGAACACACAACAGAAAATATAAGTTATAGGCATTTGTATTTTATTTGATTCTTGTTTGCTTAAAACTAGGATAAATACATTTTAAAAACAATTTTACAAAAATCGAAATAATTTAAATGCTTGTAATCGCAGCAAATGTTATGAAATCTTGAATGACCTTTAAATAAAATCAAGAATATCGAACTAATTAATATTCATCCGAATTTAAATTGTTGGGTTGAGCCGTAATCAATGAGATATATCTAATTGTTTTTTAAGAATGCGTTAATTTCTCCTCATTTGCATTACTGTGATCGTTCGGATCGAGGACCTCACTGGGCTCCCGTGGCCAATAGTCGTGATATTCAACCACATCGAAGGGAGATTTCGTACGAGCCGTAAATATGTCCACTTCGTGATCCTCATCGCTCTCGTCTTCGGCCATGAGCGACACACGAGTGTACGACTCGTCCTTTGTAGCTTGTCGATGGTAGATCATGGCGCCGGCGACAGCCACGCCCACTAAGGAAACGATCACGGCAATCACAAGCAATGCTGTGGTCCACTGCATGTATTGCATCTTGTAATTACCCTCCTGCTGTTCATTATCTGACAGGTTGGAGCCATCAATAGTACTGCGTACAACGTAGGCATAGCAATAGGTCTCGTTGGTCTGGGACAACTTGCGGAGTTGGCTACCTGGAGGACAGGTGCTGCACTGGGAGACATTTGGTCCATAGCACCGCAAGCAACTTGGATCGCAGCTGGCGCAGATTTGATTGTGCTGTGGTGTCAGCGACAAGATCGAGCTCGGTTTTAGAGTGGATTCAGTGCGACGTCGACGTTCCGATGCCTGCAGTGGATCGTCCTTGTCTATGAGACCACTGCCATTGCTAGGAAGTTCATTGGTGGAATCTGGCGAAGAACTGGCTTCAAGAGTCCCCAACTCGTTGTCAGCATCGAATTCATCCAGTATATCTGTATTAACCTTGGCGTATGTACGCTGTGGGCACTCGTCGTAGCAGAAATCCTTGTAGAAGTAACTGGACTCCCGGCACTCTGTGGAGCAAATGTGGAATGATTTTAAAATAATTTAACAAATACATTTTTGATAAATCTACAGCTACAAAGAGGAGAAACCATTTACCTCCAAAAAAACAGAGTCGAGAAATGGAAAAAGAGTTTAAAATTACGATTAGTTAGTAGAGTAATAGACAGATAAAAAATAAATGTTATACAAAGTGTAACAAAACAAAGGCAACAAAAGAATTTCTGTTTATTTGTTTACTTTTGTTTTTCTCAATTTTCTTTATTGAATAAAATGAAAATCTTGAATCAATAGTCAAGTCTCAACTGAAACTGAAACCGATCTATTAACAACAAAAAGTTCAAAATATTTATAAATATTTAGTCAAGCGCAGTAGTCCAAAAAACATGCTCGAAAAGAAAAGAACAAAAAAATAAAATAGTCAGTGGATGTGCATGGGTGTGTACTATACCGCAACCAGTGTTGGAAAGCAAACATGGCATAAGGATGAACAGTGTGCGATGTACGATGTGTGCGACGTATTGAAATCGAGTGTGGGTTAAATAAAAAATGTTACAAGAAGACCAATTACATGTTGTTAATATCAATCACACAGCAACCATAGATCAAAACTAATTATAGAAGTACGAAATGTACTTGGGTTAAAACAAAGCAAAAGATACGAGTATACAAGACAAATGGTAAATACTTTACTTAGAAATTGCATAATTTGTTTAGCTAAACTCACCTTTTATTTAAGTTACTTCTACGAGATATGCGAGTGTGCGAGTATTTGAGGGAAATTCAGTTTTGAATTTGGAACTGTCTAAAATGTTTTTGGACCACATTTGACTTGCTGCTCTACTTGTTGTTGTTGCATAAAGAAGTTTCAGCTCGATTTGTAAATATGTTTTCAATGCATTTATTTATTACTCATAGATAGTTCATATTGATAGATATAGATATATATGTATATATACACAAAACATACATAAAAAATTGTTTGATCTGAAAGAGCGGCCATCGAATCTCATTTACAGTACTAAGACTTAAGTTTTTCTCATTTCATTTTTTATACATTTAAAAAGTTGATGTTTCGCACAAATATACTTCCTAGTCACGAAATTTTTGAAATTTTTATAGGTTTACTTTTATTTTAAGTGTAATTTTAATTGTAATTTTTAATAGCTACCCCAGGCCCTAGTACCAGTTGTTCTTTTATTGTAAATTTATATATCATTATTGTATAGACTTAAATATTAATTTGGCTTTACTCTTTTAATTAGGTTTTTGAAAAATATTTAAGCATAAGTACCGCAGCCAGCACTGAGAGAGGGTTAGATTTAATTATAAATTGAAAATCATAAAAATAATTTACTTTATTCGAAAAAACGAATGGAAAATCTTTAGATTGATTGAAAAATATTGCTGCTACTATATTTATGGTAAGTGTATGCTTGAAGACTTTTAGTTTTTCAGTGTCTAATTTATTATAATTTTTTTTATTTTTTTATTCTTTTCGTTTCGATTATGTTTTTTAAGAGAGTTTGCTAAGTACAACAACAACAAAAAAAAAAACAAAACAAATAAATTATATTTTCTATGAGTAAGTTAGTGTTTTAATTTCAGTATTTAATCTTCTTTTGTTTTGTTTATTTTGCCTTTACGATATGATTATTCATTTCAACAAAACAAATCAAATTGTTGACCAATCAAATTTGTACCAAGTTTTTAATTAAAAAACGAAAGTTTATACAAAATGATATGTTACTTAAACCAACGAATTATTATTGTTGTTTTGTAATTGTTGTTGCTTATGTTGCAGTGTGAGATAATTAGAATTTATTATTGCACTCGAGTTGCCGTTTGATTTTTTCTTCTTGTTTATTTCTAATACAAACACAATGAATTAACAAAAGCTTAAAAACTAAGTTGGAATTTTGAATACGATTGGTAATTTTCTGCCAACCATTTTTTGGGTCGATAAACCTTGTAAAATAGCGTAATTATTTATGCATTGCGGATAATAATAAACAACAAATATTGTAACAAAGATATGTGTGTGCGTGTATTTTTCCTTTTTATAAAACGGTTCGATATGGAAATTAACTAAATCTTTATTTTTTGAATTTGTATTTATAAAATAGTTTCTTTATTTTATTTTGCTCTTATTTTTTGGTTTTTATTTATAATTATTATTCTTGCTTGTTTTTTTTCATGTAGCGCACAAAATAATAATATTATGACTAGAAGCTTGTTGCTCACTTCTGGCATTTGTTTAAACTTTTATATATTTTGTGCGCTGGTTAATTGTTCATAATTGTTCAGTTATTTCCTAAGCTCACTAGAAAATTATCTAAATTAATTTTTTTTTTTTGGTTTTTTTTTATTTTATGTATTTTTGAAATGTTTGCTTTAGTTATATTGCAACTTTGTTCAAAACTGCAGGAACTGTTTCTATATAAATTGTTACACTTATTGAATTTTTATTTTTTTTGTTAATTATTTTTTTCTTCTTGCTGCTGTCTAATTTAATACTACTCGTACTCGTACCCTACACCCTAGAGCTTCGTTTTCGTTTATTTTTGCTTTTATTGTATTTTTTTTTATTATTATAATCATTGTTATATTTCTGTTAGTTACAGTTACAAGTACAGTTACAGTTGCAGTTTAAATACAAAAATTTGTCTGCTTTTGCTTTGACGCCTTAACAATACGAATTTAATGCAATTTTTCCATTATGCTGCACGCTAAGTTTTAAATTTTTTCGTTTTGGTTTTTTTTTCAGTTATTCATTAAGATTTAAGTTTAAAATTACGAAACAGTCTTTTACTATGAATTCTAAACTGTTGGGTTGTTATCAAACTGCGAACGCGGCATTTAAATTAAAAGAAACGCGATAAAATTAATAAGTTTTTTTTTACAAAATTATAATAAAAATTTGAAATTGAAGCAGGCAGTGCTACTCAAACTGTGGCTATTTCGCTGGTCTGGCAAGAGAATCTGAAATGCATATAGTACACAGCACATAAGTTTCATGGAAGCATTTAAAACCAACGCATGCAATCATTGCCAAACTGTCAGAATAAGCTTGCGGCAGATAGGCAGTGCTATGAAAACTGTAGCTAATTGTTGAACCAACAACTGTGACAACTGTTTAAAATGCATAAGGTATCAAAACGGTTTAGAAGGCTCTGCAAAAATGATTTGATGTATTTCAAACTGCATTTGACAGGCAATACTTTTACAAGCAATGCCAAGGCGCAGTGCATGCAAAACTTTGAAAATGACTTTGGCACGGGAATTTTGATCGAATTTCAAATGTTATAAAAAAAATGTATAAACAAAAGAAAAACAAACGAAAACAATGAATTACATGTAATTAAAAACAAATTCAACTAATTTCTTAACAACTAAAGTATATGTAAATTTATATATTAAATTATTGCTGTTGTTTGTGCGAATCAAAAAGTTGAAATGTGCTAACAGTTTTTTTAAACAACCATAGATTTTTGTATTTTTTAATTTGTTCGTTAATTTTCTGCCACGCCTACTTCTCTTCTCCGTGTGTGTAATACTACATTTAACTACAAAAAGTTTTAGTATATATATTTTTTGGACTTGCAGTGTTTTTGTATTGTTTCTTTCCTATTTGTTGTTAATAATTATATTTTTTTTTTGCTATTGTTGTTGTGTTTGTTGCTTATTTAGCTATTGTTCAATTGTTTTGTTTGTCAGCTTAAAAAATGCTTAAATAAAGCATTCCAATGCGTTTTTTTTTCTTATTGTTGCTGTTGCTTTTGTTTGTTTATCTTTAAATTGGAATTGTAGTTTTCATTATTTTTTAGATATTAGTTTTTTTACAGATATTCTTATTGTTGTTGTTGTTTTCATTTTAAAATAGTATTTGTTGAATTATCTAAAGCTTTTGTTGTTGTTGTTGCCCTTGTTGTTGTTGTTGTTGTCGATGGCGTGTTTAAAGTTTAGATAGAAGATTTGTGTTATGAGTAGAAAGATTAAAGACAAACCTAAACATTTCTGATCATTCCACTTGAGGCATGCGGCAGAATTTCTACGATCCTGGGTTACGCCCACTTCGCCCACCTGCAATGACAAACGAAGATTGTTAATGATTAATAAATATGCTACCCTGCGTATGCGCAATATTTATATTATTAATACGACTAATCGAACAAAGAAGTAATTTTTAGGTAAATCACATATTAATCTTAATTAAAATTTGAATACTTCAATGGACTTTCGTTAGCAAATCTTAATTTAGATGAAGACACAGCATGCAACATTTTAGAGGCATTGGTTAGGCCTTTTTTTATCCTGTGCTCAGGGTATAAGAAGTTGGTGAAAATGTATGTGAGAGGCAGAAGCCTTTAGGTTTTCTGGGCGCAGGGTATTTCGTAGTCGGTCACGCTCTGAAAAAGCTGTCTTACTTGCTTGAGTTCAAGACATGGTTTACAAAGCTTTGGTATAGGCAATTTCAAAGAGTCAAAGTTCTATGTGTATTTATTTCTCTCTTTTTCTCTCTCTCTCTCCTTGTCTCCCTCACTCCCTCAGTTTGTCTGACATCCGCTGCGGTTCATTGCATGTTGCCGCGCTGTCTGGTATTTTTGGGCAAAAGTACTTAAGCATGTATGTAAAGTTGTTTGAATGTGTGTGTGTTTATTTATAGCTGCCCTTACCAAAAAGTGTCTGTCTATAACTTTGTGATGTAAAGTCTCTCTTTCGTCCATGTTCTTTACTCTATATACGCTTCTCTCTCTCACTCTCTCTGTCCATCTATTTCTCCATCTAACAGTTGTTTCACATGCGATGACGTCGCGTGTTGCCAGCCAAGAGCCAAAAAAAAAAATTGTTGTTATGCAAAAAGTTTGCTGGCAGTACTACAAAAAAACTAAGGTCGTTGCACTTTAAGTTTATTACACGGAGTACGAGAAAATGAGAGCGAAAGAGACAGGGGGAGAAGGATTACTTGTAGAGATTTCCAAATAAAAGCGAGTGAGAGGCGCAGAGTGAAGAAAAAGTGTTTCAGGTCATGCAGAGACTTTTAAGGCAACAATAGGTGCCAAAAGTCGCGCCAAAACAGGCGCAAAAGTGCACTTGAAAAATGACAACAGTTGCAGGAGCATTGAATCTCAAACTGTGCATGCAAAAACGGCAATGGCTGCATTTAAGTAATGCACCACTCTGCAGCTGACAAGGACAAAGAAGAGAAAATAAAACAGAAAAAGAGAAAGGAGTCAGTAGTTTGAAATTTTGGCACATTGCCCGCTCGTTGAGTGCCAAAAATTGAATTCGGCAAAGTGCAAATCGGACATTTTATATGACTTTATGCTAAGTAAGGGAAAATTTATGGGCAGCATTAAATCTGTCTTAGTTAGTTGAGCTAAAAATGAAACGAAATGAAACAAAATCATAATAAAAACCCAAGCATGCCAAAAATAAACTCAATTTGTAAGTCTACCTACGCCCAGCTAACAGTTTGCAAAGCACTGATCGAAAGCATTTGCATGTGGTACGACTAGTTAGGAGGTGAATGGCCTTATCTTATCATTCGCATCATCTGTTATCATTCACGTATCACACAACTCAAGCTAGCCACATGCAAGCACGCGACGAGCCGTCGCCATTTTGACGCTGACGCAGATGGACCCGGACACTGCTAATGTCCTCGTCAATACCATCATCGCCCTCGCTCTCTGGCAAGCCGCTTGCGAAGCACTGCAAACACCCAAAGATTACAATTGAAAATAGTACAATCAAAATAAAAAAATCATACAAACACAAATTTGTATATTACACTTTTAAACTTAATATTTAGTTTGTGTGGAATCGCTTAATGTGTAATAAATGATAATCCTAAGTATAGTACTTAGACATACATCCATATTTAATAAATCTAAGGTAACTGAGTGCTTGTCATATTAGGATTATAGTACTATGCACAACTACAGATTGAAAATAACTTTAAGCTTCTCACTCGATATGAATCTCGCAACGTTTTTGACTTCGCTCTTACCAAGAGCTTCAAAAGCTTTTGCTATGTTTCTCAATACGATTTTTTTTTACATTTCGTTGCTTTTCTTACTTTTTAGGGATAAAGCTTTCAAATAAAATAGCAATCTTGTAATAATTTCCAAATTTCGATTTATAAGTTACGAAATAATTCATATTTTTTTTATTTTCTATTTAAAAGTTAAGAAATAAGAGTTTTATTTTAAAAATCAAAAATAAAATGTTTATTGAATATCCTTTAAACACTTGGTGCATTACCAAAATCAATACCTTTCATTAAGATGCTTCACATGTCCCTTAAGGACAAAAAGCAGGATACAATACTTATTTATATATAAAATGATATGTTGATGTGTTTGATTTGTTATTAGAAATTCAACTCACTTGCTGCATGTTGCGCCATTGGCCGCTGGCATCGTGCTCGATATCATTGTGGGCCATTTCGTCGCCATATAATTGGAACTGGGATGGTTGATTGGCATGGGCCTCGTCATCGGGTTGGGCGGGTGTATCAGTACCATAGAGAATCATGTCCCATTGTGTAATTTGAGCTGTAAGGCATCGAAATCGAAATCACATTAGATAAGAGTGCAAATGTTTCAAAATCAAAATCAAAATCGAAATGAAATTCCAAATCAATATCAAAATCAAAATTCAAAAGCCAAAAAGGAGAGTAAACAACCGAAAATGTTAACACTTTTGATTCATGGCGTTGGGTAAACAAGGCAAGTGAAGAGCCAATAAATCTGCCAGAGGAGAGATGAAATAAAACAAATGATGTGACAAAAAGCTAAACAAAATTTCCACTTCCGACGCCATAAACAAAGATAAAAAAGAAAAGTGCAACAGCAAAATGAAAGATGTGCTGCAATATTTTTGGATGCTGACAAACAACAAAAATGAAAACAAGGATTTCTTGTAGCACGTTGCACTTTGTAGCTTGATTAATGAAAGCGTGACAAACTTTCGAAAGAAAATCATAAGCAAATGTTAAGGCTGAGCACACAACACTGCACAACAAATTGCGACCAAGTTTGAGTAATATAAAAAAATGGTAGGTGCAATTTGTTAGTTGCTTTCTGCAGGCTTAAATCAATAATGAAAACTGCACCATTAATTACAATTTTCAATGCGCAATTTTGTAGTGCAGTGTCACAGTGTGTATTTTTGTTGTTGTTGCACCAAAAAAAGGCTACCATTTGGTCTGTTGGTCTGTCGAAAAGTGCCCGCTGCAGCCAGTTCCAAGTGCTCCACATCCTCATCGTCATCATCATCATTGCCATTAGCAATATCATCATCATCATGAACATTAACATCATCGGCAGCAAGCACACCAGCGGCGGCCATCAACAGTTGCTGCTTTTTAAGTATACGCTGATCGGGCAGAAAACTGCTGCCGCCCGCGGGCAATGCCGGCAGTGGTATGAGTGGTTGCGATGGCGGCGGCGGTGCAGATGGTGACTTTTTGGTATTGCCAGGCTTGCTGTTGCCACCGCTAGTGGCACTGCTCATACTGGAGATGGGCTTAAACAGTTCCACCTCAAATTGTTTGCCCTGTTTGCGAGATTGCTGTGTTTGCTGTGATTGCTGGGATTGCTGTGATTGCTTTGACTTGGCCATATTGCTGCTACTGCTGGTCTCGTAAGGCTCCAACTCTGGGAATATGGCCTGTATTTTCTCGTAGCGCTCAAATAACTTGGGTATGCGTGAGTCTGAGTTGTTCTCTTTCACCTGTTTCGTTGCTTTTATGGGCAGACGTTGTACTGCCGAGTTGTTGTTGTTACTGCGATTGTTGTTGCTGTTTTTGTTGTTGTTTGAAATATCACCAATTACTTTGCGCGTTTTTTCATCGTAGAACTTTTCGCCTGAATTGATCTTGGGGCGTGGCGTTTTCAGTTCATTTGACTGCCCCTTGGACTTGCCACCACCTCCACCTCCACCGCCTCCTCCTGCCTGTTGTTGTTGTTGCGATATGCGATAGTATTTGTTCTTATTTGTGGTGGTGCTGCTGGTGGTGCTCTGTGTGGTTTGCTCCTTTTTATTGGCCTTGCCGTTGCCATTTTTATTACCATTTTCTCCCGCTTTATTCGATTTGTTAGCCTTGTTGTTGCCCTTGTTGTTGGCCTTACTGTTGTTGTTATTGTTATTGTTATTGTTGTGAGTCTTGCCCAAAATGACACCATATGTGGCTGAGATTTGTTGATATCCCTGCTTGGCTGGTGGTGCTGGTGGCGGTGGCAACATTGGATTGTTGGTAACAAAACTTGATTTATTTGGTGATGTTTTGCCAAGTGGCAATTTAGCACCACCCGACGGTGTATTGGCAAAATTATTGGGCGAGATGCGTGGATACTGTGGTGAATAGAATTGATGTAGATTGCTGGTGGTGCTGCCAGTGTTGCTGCTACTTGAATTTGGTGTGGTTGCCTCGGCGCTATTCGAGCGTGGCACAGAAATGGGATCATTGGGATCAATACTTAATGTGGTGCCATAGAAGATTAACGACCATTCCCGTAATAAAGCATGGCCTGAGTTTTAGGTAATAATTAGTATATTTTAAAGTGTAATTTGCAACAGGTGAGTCAATGATTCGATTGGTGTACAGTTCCACAAAAGCGCAGCATGTTAAACGTTTGGTTTTCTTAGTTGTAGTTAAAATTCTTGCAAAATTTCGACTTACCCATATATCGACCCTCGTTATGTATCTCCAGCTGCCAATTGCCGTGCGGCGATTCTCCCCAGGTGTGCACCGACATAAAAGGCCATTGATTAAATCCAGAACGTGAGTTATCATGTATGCTGTGGGGAAATGGAAAAGAAGTCAAAATATTAATGACAGTATCAATTATAATTAATACATACTTCTCCCATAAATAATATCCCTATTTTTTATTAATTTTCTATATAGCTCATCTTATACTTATACAATAAGCATAATTTTTTGCCTAATATTTTAAAATCAATTCCATGCTGATTCGATTAACTCCAGTTGCTCATAAAAGTATGCTTTAGTTTAAACATGAAATTTTTGTATAATTTTATTACTTTGAGAATGAACTTTAATAAATTAGAGTTCAATCGGAAAAAATATAAATGAGCTCAAGTGATATTAACTGACTAAAATGAGCATTTTCAGTAGTGATGTAACTTTAGATCGAGTTTTTTATCGAAATAGAAAATCGCAAAAAAATAAGTATCGAGTATCGAGACATCGAGACATCGGAAAATAGTAGATAGAGTTGCAAACATCGAGCTTTCTAAAAAAAAAAATTTGTAATCAATCGGTTTCATACCTAATTCAGACTTTGACAATTTAGTAGTTTATTTACTGCGTACGTTCATCAAAAATTGAACGACTAAACTTAATTCTGCAAATTAACTACGATGAACAAGCCCCAGTTAGTTGTCGATTTTTCATGTAAATCGATCAAATCAACTCGATAGATCGTCAAAAAAATCATCGAGTTAAAGTACTCGATAAACGTTTCCGTGAAAATCGAGTTGTCGATATTTCGATATATTTTTACATCACTAATTTTCAGTTTTCCGTTTACAAAATGCATGCTCCAACCGTAATCTGTATATAAACTATTTAAAAACCGAACTGAATTCAATGTTATTTTTTCCGTGAAATGATTTCAAGGGATCTCTGATTATTAAAATAGATGCCATTTAAATATAGTAATTTTTCTTTTATACTATTCATAAATAAAAAATATTAAATATTTTAACCAGTGGAAATGTATTGTTAATTTCTTGAAAGCTTTGTCACATTCCAAAGCTGAACTTACCGCGAGGTGAGTAACGTGACTTTGGTGTTGGCTGGTGACTTCAAGTAGAGTTGTATATCGCCGCGTCGCTGTGAGGTGAGTGTGATCTTAGCCTGCACATGCTCCAGATAGTTGACCGAGAGGCAATGATTGACTGTGAGCTGGAGCGTTATATGAGTGCGAGGGGGAATGACTCTACAGTAGAAGAGAGATGGAGAAAGAAAGGAAGAGAGAGTTAAACAATTAATATCCAGCAAAAATTGATGTGGTACTCACTTATCGACATGTGGCGCATTAATCTCGCATCGCTGCTGTTCGGGCACAGCTTTCCAGTTGCGGGCAACTTGAACCATTTCGGCGGCATCCATGAGACCATAGCCAAAGGAATGGCTCACACGTCGGCCCACACCGTTGCGCGACCAAGTGGAATCTCTAAGATTCGCTGGCTTTGCGGTGCGCACCACAATGTGCTGCAGATCGCGCCAGGTGAGATTCTGATTCGACTGCAGCACCAGGGCTGCAATGCCCGCGGCGAGCGGTGCCGAGGCCGAGGTGCCCGTATGCGATACGGTGCATGAATGATGCAAATCTGTGGTGACCACCTGCTTCTCGCTCTGCCCGCCGCTGCTGTAGGTGGTGGCCAGCGTGGAGCTACATTTCTCCGAATACCACGGCACATGGCCCTCCTCGGTGGCACTCGATATGGACAGAGTCCATATCGAATTCGTATAGCCATCGCAATTGCAATTGTCCATCTCTCGCCCACCATTACCCGATGCCCAGATGAAGATGCTGCCCTTACCGCCGCGCCCCTTTGTCGTGCCCTCGATAAAGGCACGCGATGCCAACTCACCGGGGCCATCCACAGTTTTACCATCATCGTCGGGACCCCACGACGCACTATAGATGTCAATGTGCTGCGGATTGAGCGAGAGCGAACGCGCCTCCACAGCATCAGTCACATCACCATCGAGCATCCGCACACCGCCCACACTTGCCCCATATGCGATGCCCACCGCACAGAACGTGTTGTTCGCCGTGGCAGCCACTTCGCCGGCACATCGTGTTCCATGTCGATTCGAGTCAGTCAGGTCGTAGTGCGGCATGGGATCGTCATCATGGCTGTTCACATCATACGACGCTCTCGGATCCTGTTCATAAAAGATCACTTTCGATTAAGACTTGATCTGAAATCACGACTCTAAGCCTCTTTTCTCCATAATTCACATACATATTCTAGTTTTCTGTCTGTCTGTTTTGTATTTTCCAATATCAAATCTACATTTAACGTGAGTCAATCGGCCTGAACCAATTTAAAATTGTTTAATATATTATAAATACAAATTTTTAATTTATTGAATTAAATTAAATATAAATTTGATTAATATTCGATTGTTTTGCATTTTTAAAATAAGATATAAATGTAATTAAAATTTAATTTTTGTATGATTTCAAATTGTAAAAAGAATATTGTGAATTGTGTTTTTTAAAACATCTTAATTATTTTTAAAATCGTAATTTAAATCTTTTTTCTTACTAATAAAATTATTTTAGCAATTTAATAACAAAATATATCTCAATATTGCAGAAAAAGACAGAAAAATAGAGAAATATGCGAATAGTTGCCGTAGCGGAAAGAGGCAATAAGTTAATATCACTTACATAATTCTGCTCGATGTCTGGATGATCTGATTCCAGACCATCGTCCAGGATGGTAACCACAACACCTTTGCCAGTTATTCCCTGCTTCCAAGCGGGTATCACATTCATGTCAAGGCCACTACCACGATTCTAAATAAGATTATGAACATAGATAAATTCTATTGAATGGAGTTTACTTTTTAGCACTTACCAGATACCACATTTGTGACCATTTGGGATCATCGAAGGCCACCGAATCCATCCGCGACATGACACGCGATGAAGTGCGGGATGGACGCATGCTAATAAAGTCACGCTTGGAACGCGACTTGGCCCGTTGCTGTTTGGCCCAATGGACTCGCTCGTCCAAGTCGAGGCGGGTCTGATGATGTGAGGCGGGCTGCAGTGAACGCTTCGACACCTTGTGATGCGCAAAATGATAATGATCATCGAAGATCTAAAATGGTAAGAAAAAGTGAAATGATTAGCTATACTATTATTATATTATATTTAAAAAAAAATCAATAAACAAATTTTACAAAATATTGTAAAGTAAAATAATAACATTTTTATATACATTAATTTTGTTTATATTAAATAATAAATATAAATCTATGTTAGTCTGGGTGCCCATTGTAAGGCCTTATTTAGATTTACTTAAGTAAAGAGCTGATTCAATCAAAAACTCAACATTGATTGCAGTTTCTTCATTGAAAACTACTTGGATCTCAATATAGCCGTGTGACAAACTTCATTTATATTTGATATATATATTTTATAACATCCAAAACATTTATAAAGTCATCAGGTTGAAAGAGAAATTTTAATTTAAAAATGTCGCGTCCTATGGAAAAAGTTCGTCAACTGGCCGGAAAATTGTTTACCGAATCGGAAATAAGTCGGTTCAATGCCTTTCGACATAATTTTCGTAATAAGTATTTCAAATTGGATGCATACAGCTTCAGAATGCCCTTTAAGAGGCCCACATTAACCAAGTGGATGGGTGGACGTTACTTTTCAGCTGGCGATTGTGAAAGTGCGTCTACTAATACTATTATAAACTTTGTTATTTAAATGGTACTCCCTTTTATTATAGAAACCTGCGAAGAGTGCTGTAAAGAGCGGCCGGATCATTTGCAGCCCAATTGTGATATCGATTGGGATTCATTAAAGCCACCAGGAGAGCCTTACGAGCCAAGGAACACACACTATTGGAATCCGGATCCGGAATTTTATAAGCAATTTGAGAATGTTATCATGATGCCACCGGGCAAAGAATGGGAGCATCGACCCATTTCAAATGGTCGATTATTTCCCCCAGTCGATCGAACATTTCGCACGAAATTCATTAACTTTGGACCGGCACATCCTGCGGCACATGGTGTGCTCCGGATGATCCTTGAGCTGGACAATGAGACGGTACTGTCAGCCGATCCTCATATTGGTCTCTTGCATCGCGGTACCGAGAAACTGATCGAGTACAAAACTTATATCCAGGCATTGCCATATTTTGATCGACTCGATTATGTTTCCTGCATGGTCTGTGAGCAGGCTTACAGTTTGGCCGTGGAGAAGTTGCTGAATATTGAGGTGCCACCACGGGGCAAGTACATACGAACCATGTGCTCGGAGCTAATGCGTCTGACCAATCATACAATGGCCATAGCCACATCTGTGCTCGATTGTGGCGCCATTACGCCGCTCTTCTGGCTCTTCGAGGAGCGTGAGAAGCTTTATGAGTTTTCCGAACGCTTGTCGGGAGCACGATTGCATGCAGCCTATATAAGACCTGGTGGCGTCTCCTTGGACATGCCACTGGGCTACTCCGATGACTTGTACAACTTTCTCGTTCAGTTTAAGGAACGCCTCGAGGAGGTCGAAGATGTTGTCACCGACAATCGCATTTGGCGTATGCGTAACATTGGCATTGGCAAAATCTCGGCTCATGATGCACTCAACATGGGTTGCACGGGTCCTGTTCTGCGTGCCACAGGCATTAAATGGGATCTACGCAAGCAACAACCCTACGAGGCCTACGCAGACATGGATTTCGATGTTGTCATCGGCTCTCAAGGAGATTGCTATGATCGTTATTTAGTGCGTTTCGGTGAAATGCGTCAATCGATAAGTATTATACAACAGTGTCTCGATCGCATGCCTCCAGGTGAGGTCAAGACTGATGATCGCAAAATAAGTCCACCTCGACGTGCCAAAATGAAAACTGACATGGAGGATCTAATACATCACTTTAAGCACTTCTCTCAGGGCATCTTTGTGCCCCCCGGACAGACTTATACGGCCATTGAGGGACCCAAGGGTGAATTTGGCGTCTATCTGGTGTCGGATGGTACCAGTCGACCCTATCGCTGCAAGATTCGACCCGCTTCGTATGCCCATCTCGCTCTCATGTCCAAACTGGCTCCACAATTCCTATTAGCAGACATTGTGGCTATCATTGGATCTCTCGATATTGTATTCGGTGAGATCGATCGTTAGTTATTTCAATTGTAATCATAACTCTAATAAAAAAGCAACTGAGAGCCTTTGTGACTCTCAAACCTTCAGAATGTGATGTGATGGAGAGCCTACGATCTTCCGATATTATTTCGAGAGAGATAACCACAATTTTAATAAAATTAATCAACTGATCGTTAGTTGACATTTCACTCAAGCTAAAGCGAGTCTGTGCTCACAATCTCTAGATATTATTTAGGGTGATATCGATATTAATTTGTTGATAAAGTTTCCGGTGAGATCGAACATTAGTTCTTACATTTCCAATCATATTTCTATTACAAAGACACATGTTATTTTCTATCTTTCAGTGTGTTGCTAACAAACTCACAGGATTTTCAGTGTACGCATGTAGCTTGTCAAATGTGAAATACTCTTTGACATTTGATTACACGCACAAACAACAACAGTTGAAGGCTAAAATGCAAACAACATAAACTATAAATAGCAACAATAGCAACAGCTAAAGCCCATAATTACAATAATAGCACGTCATTTCAATTAAGCAAACAAATTGAAAGCAACATTTTGGGTGACTGTTTTAAATAACTACACACGCACACACACACACACTCACACTTACACACACATACACACACACACTCACACTTACACACACATACACACACACGCACGCACACGAGCACTCACGTCTATGTGACAAATTGTGTGTGCTTGTTTGTAATTATATTTTGTGTTCATTATGTTTGAAAGTTATGTTATTTTCACGCACGTTTACTCCTGTGACTCTCAAACTGTAATCTCTGAGAGAGTTACCACTCGCACACACACAGGCATACGGCGAGCCTGTGTGTGCGAGTTTACTCATAATTAAATTTCATTGTGTTAAATTCTTTGGCAAATTACAATTTAAATGCTGAAAGCCAACTATTTTGCAATTACTTTTCGTTATGCTCCAAGAATTTCTTGGCCCTGTGTCAACTGGAATTTTTGTGGTCAATTTATTTGTTTGTTGTGGTCTATGGATTCAGCATAGTAGTATAAAATTACAACATTTATATACATATACACATAATTACACATATATGTACAAATAAAAAGTAAAGTTTTAATTGCGGTTTTCAAAGGATTTACTACAATATTATAGCACTTGGCTAAATTTTTGGGGTGAGCATTGTCTTAATATTCAATTAAATTTAAGTTGCAGTTTGACATCAAAATGGCAACACACTGTAAGTTAATAGCCTTATAAACTCTTATAGAAACTCTTGCAGTTTCAAGGATATTACTACAATATTCTTGCAATTGATTTATTTATTAATTTTTTATACCCTGAGCCCATTGAAAATGGGCAAAAAAGGGTGTAATGTGTTTGGCAGAATGCATGTAACAGGCAGAAGGGAGTATATATATTCTTGCTCAGGATCAACAGCCGAGTCGATTGAGCCATGCCCGTTTGTCTGTCCATCTGTCCGTCTGTTTGAACGCGTCAATCTCAGAGACCATAAGAGCTAGAGACTTCAAACTTGGTAGGTATCAAGTTTTTTTTTTTTTTTTGTATCGGACCAATATATCATATAGCTGCCATAGGAACAATAGATCGAAAATGAAGTTTTAGTATGGAAAACTTCTTGGTCTTTTGAGATATATCAACCAATCTAACACAATGTACATCTGTGAGGGTAATATACATCCTGATCAAATTTGGTTCAAATCGGCCTACTATATCGTATAGCTGCCGTAGAGACTCTCAGTCAAAAATCCAGTTTTAGTAAGAATTTTTTTTTTTTTTTTTTGAGATATTTAACTAAACTAATATAATATGTATATATAAGTTGGTGTTATATATCCTGGCCAAATTTGGTTCAGATCGGTTCACTATATCATATAGCTGACATAGGAACAATCAATCGAAAATCAACTTTCAGTACAGAGTACCTGGGCACAGGGTATCCTACTGTCGAGCGTGCTCGACTGTAACCGCCCACTTGTTTTTTTTTTTTTTTTGATGAGGATTACTTAATATTCAATTTAACTTTAGTTCTACAATAAAGTTTGTGTTAATATTTAACTAAATTTTATTTGCTTGTAATAAACATAAAAAGGAGTGTGTATATGTAATTAAAGTAAAACTTTTCTGACCAACTTTTGATCACATGTCTTTAGTCAAATTATGACAAAATTGTTTCTATTTTTTTTTTTTTGCATGAACAGAAAAAGCTTTTAACTGCTAAACATAAACTTGGCAACCCTGCCAAGTTTCTATTGTGTTTCACAGTGTTGACATTTTTTTTCAAAGGCAAATTACGCGCGCTCGTGTGTGTGTGTGTTTGAATGTGTGTAACATACGCTTTGTTCGCATGCCAAAAACTTGTACATGGACGCAGCTTGATTGTTATGTGAAAAAGCCTTTGGATGTGTGTGGTGTGTACAGAGACAGACGCACACACTTACACGCATCATTAAGCGCTTTACAAATATTACCAGTGACCAAAAGTCCTGCGCGCAGGTACAGCACACGCATAAAAGTATGCAACACAATTTATTTATGCCCACAGCAGGATGTCGCTTTCGATTTGCAGCTCTGCGGAAGCGGTTCCTCTCTGGGTGTGTTCGTATACTATATGTTTGCACGGAAATTTGAGTACTTGAACATCGGACGTACGTGTCACCAACGATTCGCCTACTACAACTATACACTGAGAAAAAAAATGGTATATCGTACTTGAATTGCAATGCTTTCGTACTTCGTATTCATTTCTGAAATGCTGGATCTTGATTCAGGAATCCTTTTTTTATTGAAATTATTAGAAACTATTCAAGGAATTATCATTTTTATCTTCGTATTCATTTCTGAAAAGCTAGAAATTGATTCTGGATTCCTTTTTTTATTGATATTATTAGAAATTGGTCAAGGAATTATTATTTTTATCTTATTCAGGATTTCTTTTTTTTAATTGATATTATTAGAAATTGAACAAGGAATTATTATTTTTATCTTCGTATTCATTTCTGAAAAGCTAGATCTTGATTCAGGATTCCTTTTTTATTTGATATTATTAGAAATTGAACAAGGAATTATTATTTTTATCTTCTGTCATTCGAAGTTAACTCAAATATGAATACTAAGAAAAACGAATACCTTATTCGAGATCATTTGAACTTAATTTTAGTACACCTTTTTCATCTCTGTGAACATTTTTGCTTTCTCCTATGCTTCCTTCTCTATCCCCTCTTGGGGGCTCGTTGGGAGAGTACTAAAATTTTAATTGCAGCCACTCTCCGCGTACGTGTCGACCAGTGTTGAAACCTCGTTTAGTTTTTATACAGCCTGCTCCTCCTGCTCCTAGTCCCACACTCACTCGCCTGCCGGCTGCTGCTTTGGCAGCTCTATCAAGTTTATTAATTTATGCAGCACAGACAACAGGATATACATACTAGTTAAAGAAAGTCCCTAGCATAGGGTGGAAAGCATACATATGCAGTTTTTATTCAACATTTTAATTGAGTTTGGTGTCAAAGTTAAGTTTATACCCAACAGTAAAAGCCAGTTCGAGCATGTCCCTATGAACCGGGCTTAGTTTTAATTGTTTTGTTGCGGTTTCAATTAAAATTGACTTATATGCAGACTCCACTCTCTCTCTATCTCTCGCCATGAACCATAAAATTTAAGTGCTAATGCGCCGGACGTTGATGGATTAATGGGTATTCCGTGTTGTGTGTCGTGATGTGGCACTACTATGTACATATATATAAGCCATTAAATGTAGGCGACTCGTAAATGTAAATGAGAGTTTCGAATGTTTATTTATATGAGATACTTTCAGTCTGCCGGAATGTTAACTAAAGTATCTATAGCAATTAATAGTTATATCTACTAATTGCTGAAAAATTTATTAGTTTTTATAAAATATGCCACATGTAAATTACTGGAAATTTCATAAAGTACAACTTGATAATCCATTTTGCAATTACTCAGTTATTTATTAATTTAATCCATCATCCACATCAAATAGTTAAGTTTCAGCTTTTATTTTTGCAACAAAATTTGAAGAAAAAAAATGACTCCATTTGCGTACATTTTCATAGATGAATTCCCACAAATTTTCCGGTTCTCTTTTTCAAATGCAAAAGAAGCCAATTTTCTAGTGCATTTGTCACATAGAACAAAATGGACGACACAAAAGCAACAGCAATAAAACCGCAACAAATTACAAAAGCAACAAGAGTAAAAAGCGAGCTTAAAAGAGAAAGTGTGCGTGTGTGGGAGAGAGATACATAGAGAGTAATATGTTAAGCTGTGAATAATGCGAAATGTAGAGGGTAGGAGGTAGGCAGGAAGAGCAGCAGCAGCAACACGAGGCAAGCTTTTAAAATTGTCAACAATTTAATTAATCAACATGGATGTGTGTAAACGAAGGGTAAGGGTAGGGGGATGAACTGGAGTAGGGATTGCAGCAGCAGTTGATAAATGTAGAGAGGGTGTGAGGGAGGTGACAGATTAGCCATTGGCTGACTCTGAATGTGGGTTTCAATAGCTCGCTCGCCACGTCTGCCTCGCTCAATTGCCACCTCAACTGGTAAATTTTTAAGCCGGGACTGCCAGACAAGGTGGCAACGCCACGTAAAAGGGAAGTCCAATATAAATATGTGCACCGTTTAATTAGCTAATAATTAATTAAGCTCTAAGGTAGACGCTCAGCATCTGCGCATTGTCTTTACCCTCGCTTGTGGGTTTTAGATGTTGCATGCAACTTTGATATTCAATTAAGTGAGTGGCATTTAAGGTAGATTACACCTTAATATCCTGCAGTCATTGGCCTGCTTCTCCAAAATCCTTCCAATGCATACATTGATATCATTAAGGAGAATTAGAAAGACAAATTGAGGCATATTAATAGCTAAAAAAACAATGCAATAAACTCTGTAATCATCAATCGGATTATTCCCGTAGCTAATAATGCCAAATATATTCAAATTAAATTATGAAAACGTGTATTTGTTTAAACAAGGCTTTATCAAATATTTTATTCTTAAATCTCTTAAATCTAAAACCGCAAACAGTGTGACAGAATTCTGTGTTTATTTTTGTAAAGTAAATTTTTTTTCATTCATAGATTTATACATAGATTTTAAAACGAACCCCACATATTCGCTTGACCTGCGACACATATCATGTACCATGGTTGGAGAAAAAAATGAAAAACAAAATTGTTAACTTTGGCTTTTCTGAAAATGTGTGACAGGTGCAAGACTTTTGACGCGGAAAAGCTGTGAAATGTGGCACAAAAAGTTGCGTAAGATGTCAACTGCAGTTGACAGTTTGCATTTTTGTTGCAAATTTCATACGGAATTCGTAACAGAATTTACACTTGCTGCTAAAAAATAGGTGGTAAAAATCTATACAAAATGTAAGCAAAATGTAAAAACTTAAAGCTTTAACTTAAGTTGATATGATTATGTTTGAATACATAATTATGATTTATAATTGACCGCCTATATAAGCTTTTAGTTATTTCTTGAACTTCTGATAAATCTTAACATATTTTAAATGATTTTCAAAGATCTTTCCATAGAAATTTTCCGACGCTCTTAACAAATATTAAATTATTTTTTTGGCCTTGTTTACTAGCCTGTTTCTTTTTTATGTGAAAGCGATAAAAATAAAAATTGTTTATTTTTCTTGCACATTTAGTTTCTCTTTTGTTTTGGCTAACATATTTATAGAAACTGGAAATGTTTGACCCACCAGAGTTTTCAGGCACCCACATGAAACCACAAAAAGGCGCAAAAACTTTGCATGCATGTTTATGGCTTTTTGACTTTTTATTTGCAAAAAGAAAATAATAGATTGAGTTTATTTATGCTTGACCACGCCCACTTGCCTCAATATTTTTAGAAAATTTTCGTTTTATTCTTCGTTTACAAACGAAATTCATTGGCATTGAGTTGGGTAATAAACTAATTTCTAGGCACAGCTAATAAATAGTCTGGGCATAGCCTTAAGCTAGTTTTATGAAAGATAAACAAGACTATGCTCCAGAGCTGTGCATATGCCAGCTTTCCACAAGCAAACTTCTTAGCCCGAGGGAAGGAAAATCTACCCTTATCTGCAGTCGCTTAGAAACAACATAATTGTTTATATGGAAGCCACGCTTGGACTGGGATTTTTTGCAATCAGGTAGGCTGGCTTACCCTCAAGACAACGCACAGGTCTGAGCAACCCTTGGCCTAGCAAATGCATGTCAAACTGTCCCCTGTGGGTAGCGAGTAGCGTATCATGAGGGTAACACAAAGGCAAAAATTTAATAAACCAAAAGATCAGCTGCTGTAAATTTGGCTTGGGTTTCGTCTGAGGTTCTATTTTATGGCAATTGGGGAGCAATATCTTAGCAAACGTGTCTTGCATCTCTTTTGAGGGTTGTTTAGGGTTCACTTTTGCCAAAATAACGAAGCTATCTTAGAGCTTAACCTTTTTGATAATGGTATGAGCTGGGTTACAACGCGAAAAAAATCACATTTTTACTCAAATAACCTCAAACTACTCGTACTTGAAAGTTAAGTTAAAACAGCATCAATTTATTCATTTGCTAAACTTGTCATTTATGCTTTAAGCTAAACATATTTAATATTATTACATTGTATGAGGTTGCTGCTTTTATATAATAGTTTATCTAAAGTTTTTACTTGAACAATTAGAAATGAAAAATAATAATAATGCTAATAATTTTGAAAATATATCAGGGCTAATTTATTTTACAAAATTTGTGTTCAAATCCATATACACTGCAAATTAAAATTCGAAATCCAATGAGAAATTCATATTGTTACTCGTAGTTTGTACGTGAATTATTATCGCAAATTATTCACATTTTACTTTTATAGAAAATAATTCAAGTCCATATGCAAAATGCTTTTTATAAACAGTCAAAACCCCTTCCTCCCTTTAGGCCTCTGAATATAACCGATGCTACTGGAAATTATAATTGAAAATTTGTTAAAAATGAAATTACATATTTAATTCATGTAGTGTCGTAAAATATGAATGACAACAGGAGCAGCTAGAAAAAATGACTGACGAGAAGTTACTTCGCAATATAACTGAAATCCTTCATACCTCTGAGCATTATAAATTAAATACAATGCAGAATATAATGGTATCGGCGTTGATTAAGCAAATTAATATTGCATTTGTACATTTTTATTGATATTATATTTTGATTAGTATAGTTCTCAAAATTAGGTATGTTGTATATAGGATAAGCGCGAATAAAATATATGTCGCATGTGTTGCATTTAAATTTCAATTGATTGAAGGTAATCAATTCAAACCACATAATTTTACAATTAACGATCCATCGAGGAGACTTTTGTGTGAATTTAAATCATTTATTTCGGCCCTCAATTATAGCCCTGACTGAATTTCAACAATGTATTCATATTTATATTCATATTTGTACGCATATAGGAAAATGAATATACAAAATGCAATTGTAATTTCATACGCAATTAATTGCAATGCATTCAATTTTCCATACGACTGTCGCATGTGTAATCATTAATTATGGTAAGGTCTTTTGCCCTGTATTCTTTTATCAAATTAAACTGCACACAGGGGAGCTGTAAATGTCACATCGTCGCGCACTATTAAAGCAACCCTCGCTGTGGCCTTGCCTCTCGTTGGAAACTCGATATGGAAACAATTTAATGGCAAATCATTTGAAATGGGTCTGTCATGCATGGCCCTTAGTTCAACAGCCAGTCAACAACTTTGACACTATTTGGACTCAAGCTCGAAGGCTCCCGTTCTTGGCTTTGAATCATCAAACACACATCAGTCAATCGTCCACTGAGCACTTGTCAAAATTGGCTAAGCAAAAGAGTCCCCAGTTCAGATACTGACCCGGGTAAAGCGACAGCTGCGCAAAAATGATTTACGAGCACAATTTTGACAATCATTTTTGGCAAAGCAGCAGCTCTTCTCGAGTCCAAACAAAATCGAAATAAAATCATTTTTAAAGTGCATTTTCATTGGCGATCCTGAAGTTATACGCATATGCAGACTTAATAGGCTGCATATAGGATGTAAAAATAGTTGAAATGAGACATTCATTTTTGTTGGATTAACTGCGGGTATTTGCGTTGCTCACTCGTCTGGTCATTTGTTGGATTGCCCTTTGCCCTTTTATTACGCAGGCTACTGGCATTCGGCACACACAGTTGCCGCATGTGTGTGGAGACATCGCATGAAATGAAATTTATTGACTTTTGAAATGGCTGCACCTTTGCACAGGTTGTTTTATTATTTGACCTGAAAGTCAATATGACTGCAAAAGTTACGCTGGTTGAGAAAAGAATATAAATTTAATGTGAAACTTTTGAAAAAAAAACGGAAACAATAGCGATTTTAAGAAATTTTAACATATGTATTTTAAAAGCATTATATATAAAATAGTTGTATCGTTTTAATTCCTCAATTACTTAATTAATTAGATATAATATAAAGGCGATATAAAATTTTGAAGTAAGTAATAGTATTCGGGATTTAACCCTCAATAGTAATAATAGTAATATAGTTGATAAAGCAGGAAAGTATATAACTTAATTAAATTGATTTCAATAACAATTTAGGTTCCATTTTGAATACCTTAAGTTCGTTTTCGTAAACTGAAGCCCTAAAACGTGTTCCAATTATTTTCTTTTACTGCCTTGAATGAAACGTCGAATGATTTAATGCACATTTTCATGGTGCTGTACGGAAATATGCACAAATATTACGCATACGCAATGTGTGCCTTACCGAGATGCAAATGTATTGAAGTTTGCCATGAGCATTGAAGCGAAAATAAGAGCAATGAAGCAAAGTAAGCTAACCAAAAACGAACCCGTATCCAACCATATCGAAGCATGCTGCAATGAACCCCAAAGGGAGGAGGTAGAAGGGAGGTGGTTGCTACTTCAGTAACAATAAGAAAACCACTTAACCAAATACTGTTATGCCTGCCACAAGACTATATCTACTTGCATCGAGGGAATGCTTCATGTATTCGCCTATATACATATATACAATATATATGCTTGAATTCTTTTGTATTACTCGCAATATGCTGATCATTCTTCTCATTAGCCGCAAGTGCATCAAGTTTGTTGTTCATCATCCGCATTCTCATGCTCATCCTCGTCGTTATCATCATCAGTTTGTTCGGCTGTGTTAAATGCCAACGCATCGCATCGGCTGCATTTTGGGGCATGCCTCTTGTTGCCTGGCAAGTTCCATGCAAATTTCCAAATATTTTTGCATTTCAATTACCAGCATCAGCATCAGGCACGTAATTTTCACCCACAATGCAGTTGCATCAACTGATAGGAGCAGCCCAGCGAATGCTGTTGAGGGTTGAGGGTTAAGGGGTGATGGGTGATGGGGGTGGCCTAGTCGTTTGCTTCGTTTTGTGGCCGGGCCAAATTGATTGCACTTGTTGTCTGCTTGGAGATTGCAATGTCTATGCCTGGCTCTTACTTGATGCTGGTTGCTTCATTGGTTCTATGGGTGTGGTCCTGGACTTTGGGCCATCGTCAATGGTTCATCTCATCGATGCTTTTGCTGATGATGACCCCATTTGCTTGAGTAATGATGCCACTTGCTTTCGGGTGTGTCTGGGTCTGCTCCAGTCTTTGTACTTAAGTCGCTTTTCATGGCGTTTAATGCTTGCAAACACAAATCGATTTAACTTGCTCTCTCTCTCTGTCTATCAATCGAAAAACCTCGCACTTAAATTATCTGGCATATTTAGATGATTTTTGGGTTTTGTCATGAAGTGCAAAACTTTGCTGCCGTCGTTTCGCTTTTGAAACTGCAATTGCAATTGTCTTATTCAGCGTATTTTGTAGATAGTTTGGAGTTTAACCTGCTCAGCCTTTTCTTTGCTCTTAGTTTTTATTGTCTCGGTCTCTACTCTCACTCTGTCTCTCTTTGTGTCTCTTTTGGCAATCGAAATTGATTCGTTAGGTTTGGCAATCTGTCGCTTGTTAGTCACAATTGATTGAAATTCGGTTTAGTTTCCTTTGTTGCCGCATTAGAATTTGTTCTGTAATTGGATGTTGTATGCGGGTTAAGCTCATTAGAGTTGTCGCTCTCTCTCTCTCCCTCTTTTCAAATAAAAAATAGATAATACTCTTAAGCATTCTTGATTAGTTGCATAAGCAAATGCATTTCGTAAGAGCAGTAGTCTTTGTTGGATCACATTTTATTCAAGTGTTTGGAGAACTGTTAATGTGAAGCACATAAATTGTTAAGCAGCAGCAGCAGCCGGCAACTGACACTTTTGTGTCAAGCGCTTTAAGTTATGCAATAAAATACGATATTGTGATGGCATGCAAGAAATGTTGCATACTTCAAGGCGCACACATGACATCACATAACGCACAGTGTGGAACGTGAAACACGCAACAAACAACAATAAGGCATAGATGATATCAAAAATGCCTTCGAGCTAGCAAAAGAGCAAAGCGGCATTTGGTATGGGGCATGCCATTCATAAAAGAAAAGTGTGCAAATGAAAAGCTAGCATGTCAGCACGATAAATTTCCAAATAATGTGCACAAAAAGTTTGCCAAAGAAGAGTAGAGGAAGGCAAAGAAAGTGTGTGAGTCACATATTATGAGTGTGTGAGTGTGTGTGTGTGTTGTTGTTGCCTCCAGCAACGGAAACTTGACTCGGAAGCTGCCTATGCCGCAACTCAATGCATTTTCAATTTCCGTTTGTGGCGTTCGCTGTGTAATTGCCAGCACGTGTGAACTGCTACGCGATAAGGAAAATCCGCCAATCCCCCCTACGCACACCCTCACTCACACACACACCCATGTAGTTGCATTTCCTGTTGAGCTTTTTTGAGTGGCGTCTCCGAAACGGCAATGGCATCCATTTGATGACCGTGACACAAATTGACTGCAACTGGCAGAAGAGGTTGAAGAGAGGGAGTGGGGTAGTTGCAAGGCAGATGGGAAAGGCAATAACTGGTGCATGGGTGAGCAATTTATATGCACATACAATAACAATAAACATTAATAAACAACGCTTAAGCATTCAAGACATCTGCCTATAAAGAATAAAAAATATAATTTTTTATTTAACCTGTTTCATTTTTTCATTAACTCACTTTGAACTGTCTTTTATAATGTCAAAATATGTCGATTAATTAAAAACTTTTTAATAATTGTTTGCAGCTAAATTTCAATCAACAATTACTTTAAAATTTAACAGCAAAAAATTGTGTAAGTTCTTTACCTTATTCCAAAAAACTTCATACTAATCCCATATTCTTAAGCTGGCTATCACAATTCTAGCAGAAAACTTATATTATTTCTTAAAATCGTAGCTTAGCAACTTTTGTTATATTCTTTCTCCCTTCTATTCTATTTCCTTTTGCTATATTTCAGCAATAATTTTTTCAAGTAATTTGCACTTGATTAAACTTTTTAGTTTATAAGTTGAGCACCAGCAATTTTATAACGATTAAAAAATGCTGCTTAAAATGTTGCATTAAAAACTTTGCAAGTTTTTAATTTTAAATGCATTTTTTCTATAGATCAAAAGAATGAAAACTCGCCAAAAAGTTAAATTACGTAAAACTTATGCACGACGTAACAGGAGAAAGAAATAAAACTATAATGAAAACTTTTTAACAGAAGGCCAAAATTCAAAGAAAGGAATCGAGAAGTAAAGTATGAGAGAAGCTGAAATATAAGTTTCTTTAAAGGTATATTTAATAAATTTTTTCAATTAAAATAAAATGCCTTTTTCAATTTATCTCAATCATATGCTTAAATGCAATTTAGCAACATGATTTGTGCAAAATAAAGGAAATCCATAACAAATTTCAGTTTTAGTTTGATATTTTGATTCGTTAGAGAAATAAACAGACGTTTGGAGTATATTGCAACTCATGTAGCACGAGCAACATTTTCATCCCTCGACTCTTTGTATTGCCCGTGGCAACATCAGCAGCACATCAAATGAAAGCATTAAAGTGCAAATGTGAAACGAATTGCGAATTGGCAGCTGAAAGATGAAAGATGCTGAAAAGGGGAATGGGAATGGGAAGGGAGCAACGAGGCAACGACTCAACGAAACACGAAGTGACTTGGCACAAGCATCAGAAAAAACAACAGCAACAATAAAATTATTATTGAAATGCATTAATCAACAATTTTCGAGGTGTGTGTTTATTTCTTTTCCCACTTCCCCTTGGGGGTAGTTTCTAATCTAGAGGGTACAATAACTCAAAATATAAATGCAATTTGAAAAAAAAAAACCGTGATTAAGGCTGACAGTTGTGGGTGGTTGGAAAAGCTGCACTTAGGGGCTGCTTTTATTTTATATTTCATAATTAGAAATATGAAACTATTCAAATAGTTTAAAATTTTTGGAAAATTTTTATTGGTTTCTTAGATATTGCATATTCCGGGTCCCCCCCTCACCACAGTTCTCTTCTCTAATATCAGCTTAAGCATTTTCTTGGATTCTCAATGCGCTCAATTTCGATTTCTATTCATGTGAAGCTTTTAAGTTTATGGGTTCTATTGAGGGAACTCGGAAAAATCGCTACCACATCACATAAATTTGGGCTTAATGTTGTTGGCGTAATTTAAAGCCCACGCGGCAATCACTTAATACCTTTCAGCCAACTCAACCGACAGTAAATGCGAGTGAACCCAACAGTTAATCATGTTGCCGTGTATTAATTTGATAGCGACTACAACCAAAAATAGTGTTAAGCTATAAGCGAGTAAGCGAAGGAAAGGTAGCCAAAGATTTATGAGATACAAATGTATCTACAAGTACGTTTAGCTGTGTTCTAGCTCAACGTTTCGAATGCAAAGTAGGTTTAGCTGAAGCTAAGGTCGTTGCCATAACGAAGCCTTTACACGCACACACACACACACATACACACACACACATTGCATGCATATCATGCATAGCATATGAACTAATTTCGCGTCAGAGTTTTTCGCTCGTCTGTCTGTTTGTCTCCTCCGCTCAGAGCTCGCGGCGACGACAGACGGCGGCTTCTGTTTTAATTTCCTAAAATAATAAAAAATTAAAATGCCTGGGAAATTCAATTTGAAAAATGAAAATGGCATGCACGTGTCAGAGGAGGAAGGAGGAGCGCATCTATGTGATGTGAGGAGTGATGGATTCGTTTGGGAATCTTTACGCTTTCCGCCGGCGGAAATTTAAGCACAAACATCCGGCAAAATGGAAAACTTAAAAAGAGCTCAAGCGATACATAAAAAGAATAGCTCGACTAAAAGATACTCTGATAAAACACGCTGACTTAAGAGAATATGAAAATTGCATTTGAAATATAAGCATTCGCCTCATCATAAATATAAAAAACTTAAAATCATCGTGGAATCGATATAAATTTACCAACCAAGCTTAACTTAGGTCAACATGCAAACGACAGGCTGAACTAAAAGACTTTCGACTTTGGCTTGTTTTATGACCGACTTACAAGATGCAGTCTTTCCCATTTCGATAGTTGCAAACTAAACAGGGGAAGGAAGTGAGGAAGGGGACTTATTATGTGGAAGTCTTGGGACTTTAAGCATAGGAAACATAGAGTGAAAAAGAAAGAGAAAAACTAAATTGTTGCATACTTACAGGCTCTGATGTCAGACTAAGCTGAAGTGAAAGTTGTGCGTGCTTTGCAAAGCTGTGACACGTTGCAGGTTGCAAGATGTGTGTGTGTGTGTGTGTACGTGTGCGTGTCTGCAACTCTCACTTCACAGACAGTTAGTGAGTGGGTTACTTTGCACTTACTTAGGGTGACAACAACTGAGTCAGAATTGTTGGGTTAAAGCACTCGTTGCTTTCAGACAACACAGGTTAAATAGCTTTAAATGTTTCGGTCTGGAATGTAAAGAACTTGCCAGCCGCAACGTTCTTTCAACAGTCATCGAATAGTACATAGGAGGCCAACACTTAAGGACTTTACATGTCAAGTTCTTGGCAAACGCCGATTGAAACAAGCTTAATGCAATTGTTTAGTTAGCAACGAGCGAGCTCAAGACTCAATTAAAACAGGTGCCCTTAAATTTTTTAATTAGTTTTATTTTATATGCTGTTGCATCAAATTATCTTACTGAATCGCAGCGAGATAGGACAAGTAGAACGGCAGTAATAGCTAACCAAAGTTATTATTTATTAAGGAAATACAAGCACCCAAAAGTATATATATTCAAATAAGTAACGGGTATTCTATGGTCGGAATCTCGACTATAGCCTTTCCGACTAGTTTTTATTTGTTTATTAAAATTTTCACTAGTCACTATACAAAGTTAAGAATGTTTCTTATACTTATTTAAAGGAAAAAAATAAAGGATAAGAAATGAAACACAATTTAGAAGATGAAATTGTATTTTGTATAAAACTGAACCGAAATTCGAGCTTTCCAGAATGTTAAAATTGCACAGACTCTATTCTGATTCTTGGTTGCAGCTCTTCAATCGGATCTTCACTACTTTAATCAGATTTTACTCACTCTTTTGTGAATGCCAATTCAATTGTCTGTGCATTGCATAGCTAAACGCGTCCGTTCGCCCAAGGCTCATTTGGCCTTCCAATTTTCCGTTTTATGAAGGTGTGAAAAACGTGTGCTGGTTCATTCAAAATCCCCTCTTAGGAAAAAGAAAGATACGAAAAACACTGCTGCGGATCGTTGAAATGTATTCAACGAAAATGCAATGCTACCCAGTTTCCCTATTGTGTGCTATACACACACACACACACACACACACACACACATAGTCACGCAGTTGGTTGCACAAATTTTAGCGTGTCATATTTTGTGGCGCTTGAAATTTTTATGGCAATTTGCCAAGCAAGCGATGCTTGAACAGCGGGAAAAACTGTAGCAAAAGTGTGTTGCAACGAAATTGTTGCGCTTAAATGCGGTCACAAACGCACTAAAAAGTGGAAGAAATCTGCTGAGAAAGAGATGGAGAAGGAAAGACAGAGAGTAAGAAAAAGTGTTGGTTAGGGGTTGCACGCGTTTACCTGTTTCTAGTCTTAACGTGCTTGATACCGACTTTATGTTGTGGCTTTCGCCTTGGACACACATTTTTCACACATGTTAAGTCGCATTCTCTGTTTTTCTTCTCACTCTATCTCGCTATTTTACTCCCAATCTCGATTTTATTCTGTATACTAAAATTACTGATGAAAAGCAATTTCCCCTGTTGCCCGTTTTGTTGTTAAACAGAAAGATCTTTTTGCTTTTAACTCTTTTACTTTCTTTGTGTCCATAAAAATACCCCAAAATGTTGCATAGATGTTGCGGCTTCTTCTCCTATTACTTTTTGGGCAAACGTTGGATGTATCAAAAAACATTTCATGTGTTTTTTACGGCACTTTTCACTCAACTCTTTGCACAGGCATAATTTGATGGCAAATTGTTGTACCGAGTACGAGGTTTTGACGAGGGGCGGGGAACTGCGGTGGCAGTGCTCATGCAAAATGTTGCACATACTTTGTTGCATACATGAAGCATCCTTCGAGGGCTGACCAGCAGCATAAGCAGACTTTCCATTTGGCTACTTTTAATCGCTTAAAAACTTGACTCGAAATAATGCTACAAACTTTATGGTTTGTGATTAAGCGGAGCGAAGGGGCATTTTATCTATTTCTCTTTCTCTTTCTCCGTCTCTGTCTCTCTTCGTGAGTGTGTGTTGCAAAAATGAGCTTAGTGCTTTGTAGCATGTTATCAAATCTTTTAATTCACACAATTTTAAAATAAATCTTAAGCCGGATTGGCTGCTGGGCTGTTGGCATAAAACTAGTTGAGCAAATGAATGCCATTATATCATTAGATTTAAGTCATGTGGTCCCGTTTTGTGGTTTATGCAATTGTGGTTAAGCAAAGGTATTATGAGAAAAATTTTGTGCAAATGAATAGTTTAGGTGTAGCCTTTCAACTCAATTAGTTATTGCGATTCCTCTTTGTGAGCTATTTTTAAGATATGATTTCATGTAATTTACTATCCTTACGACTTGAAAAAGAAAGTTAAATTTTCTTAACTTATAGATAATTTTACAGTCCCGTACTTAAAAAAAGTACAGGGGTGTATTTGTTTTAACAGGCAGAAGGAGGCGTGGCAGACCAGCTAAAGTATATATATTCTTGTTCAGCATCAATAGCCGAGTCGATATAGCAATGTCCGTCTGTCTGTCCGTCGGTATGAACAGCTAGATCTCAGAGACTATAAGAGCTAGAGACACCAAACTTGGTATGTAGGTTCCTCTATATTGCAAGTAGATTAAGTCTTTTTCAGAATTTGGCCACGCCCCCTTTATCCACCTAAAAATCGACATATTAAATTTCATATCCAAATTATAAGAACAATTTTAAAGCTCGTGACACCAAACTTGGTATGTAGATTTAGGTAAATATCTATATTAAAAAAATTTGGAAACGTTTTTAAAGCTTATTTTTTTCTGTCTAACTGACTGCTTGCCAGTTTTAGCTGGTTATGACGTAAATTCACTTCATGAGCTGGAAATTCTTAAAGTATCACTATTTTTGCGTTTGCCTGCTGTGTTCACATGTAAGCTTAACAGATTGCACTGAGCGAATCAATTGTATCTCGTATCTTGTTTCTCCTATCTGCATCCACCTGCAGTTTGAATGCCCACAAGGACTTTCAGACAATTTCAACTAACTCAACAACTCTCGTCACAGTTTGGGTTCAGTTCTCGCCTCGGGGGAACACCACTGAGTGGGTCAGCTTGCTGGAGGGCTTATTCCATTTATTTCACAACGTGCAGCGGCATTTCGGTTAACCAAAAGTTACGTGTTTTCATATTTTCCATTTTTTTTCTTTTTTTTTTGTTTTGCATTTTGATTTTTACTGGTAAAGTATAAGGGTATATTGTTTTCGTTGCATAGTTTGTCAAATAGTACAGAGGTGTGACAGATTCTGTAAGTTATGTATATTTTTTATTTGCCGAACTAATCTAATTTTATAGCGATTTTATAAAATATAGAAACTAAATTTTCTAACTAAAGTTGTGGTTCAACAAAATTTGATACTTAGATTTCTATGAATCTTAGTTTGTTTTAATTTTTTGACACACGTTTTTCAGCTCCCGCAGTTTAATAACATGTCTAGTATCTGATGATGCAAAAACATCGCCTAATAAAAAAAATGTTCTTTTATAATTTAAGCCCCACTTTGGCGTATAAATCACTAAAATCAATCGATATTTTTTTAAATGTTGCTCTTGTAGCGGTGAGATCATTATTTATTCGCCCTACGACTTCCTACGTCGGATAAAAATTCCACCATGCCCACATTTTATAATATTGAAAGCTCTCTTTGTTGTAAACCGATTTTATAATAAAATAAATATTTTTAGGAATCGATGTATGGTAGGCAATAGTTTTGATAAAGCTAGAGCTTAAAAAATAATCAGAGAGTCAATTTATATGTTATTAAATGAAGTATCTCACAGTCGGGGAGTCGACTATAGCAAATTACTTGCTCTTGAGTTTTTTTTAGTTGTACTTAGTTCTTGCTTTTGGCCATGAAACAATTTTGAGTGGCGCCTCGGCGGATCGCAGGCGCCGCAAAGCATGCAACACACATTATTTGCCTTGTATTAGCGCATGTCCTTGCGCTCCTGGCTGCCTGAGTGTCCCCACAATGTCATATAAATTAGCGGCAATGAAGAAACTGCAAAATTTATGAGTCTCCCAGGAACAGGCGAGAAACGTAGCTACATGAGAGAGAGAGTGAGAGACAGAGGAAAAAAACGAAACAATCGCGTGAATTTCGTCCTTTTTTAGTTGAAAGTCTTTTTTTTTTTTTGGTTTGAAATGTCTGGCGGCCATTCAGCCAAAACTGAACTTTCGCTACATATATATTTATATATCTATATATATGTGTATTTGTGCGTGAAAGGGACCAGACCAATGTGTACCATTTTTTGGCCTGTGGCTTGGCTCGTTATGGCCTGTTAAGCTTCACTGAATTGAGTTGTGTGTCCAAGAACGTGTTTACTTGTATATTTTGCTAGGCTTGTGTGTGTATTCCTGTGTGTGTGCCAAGTGTTGTTGTTTCGAGGCTGTGTCTGTTTTCCCTCTTTTTGTGTGTGTGTGAGTGTCTTATAATATCTCTCTTTGAGTTTGGTCTTAATTGAAAGTCACATTTAACAGCTATCACTTTTTCTGCTTCATCGGCGACACTTTTTGGGGACTTTTCAGCTGAGCAGTAATCAAAGTATGATCTCTTAATAGTTATGAATAAAGTGATAAAGCATTGCATTGAACATTGATACAGAATAAAATTAGTTTTGGTTGACAATTGACTTGAATTTGTATTTTTGGCTACTCACATTTATAATTAAATATTCCTTTTAATAACTTAAGTTATTTATGTATACATAAATAAATTTATATACATAAATATTGTATTAAGGTTGCTAAGGGAAATACACTTGCCTTGAAGTTCTTGTCCTACTTTATGTAATGGCATTAATTTGCCTGTGCTTAGTTCGGTCCTTAACATCCCATGCAAGTCAATTAAGCGACTTACGACTATGCCTAGTTACCTGAACTGTCCAGGACAGAAATTCCCCATGCCCTCGCATATACATTTATTAATTTCCATTAGCGTGGCCTATATATATATACACACTTTGCTCTGCTAGGGAAAAAGGTTTATGATACTTACGTTTTATGCCTTCAAATAGAATGAAGCCGCTTCCTTCACACTCCAAAATTGTTTCACCAATTTTGACACAGAGAAAGTTGAGAGGGGCAAGTGGCCAAGTGGCAAATCTAATTAAGCAGCCATGTAGCTTTCTACGAAATTCTACGGCATTAACGACAAGAGCCATAAAATGGCACCCAACGCATGGTGGAATGACAATGACCGGGTTCAATTGGCTTTTTGTTCATTAGGCTTGACGAAAGCGTAAGCAAAGTTTTTACGACCGCCCCCCAAAAACATGCACTTAAATGTTTCAAAACGTATGCCGACAAAGTTGCAAGCGAGCATATTAAGTATACCACATGTTGTGCTCAGCTCTAAGCAATGCAATAAAATTTACAACGCCCAGCAATTCTTCTACACGCCACTCGCTTAATATAAAGCTAAAGCAGTGCAAATTGTAATTAAATATCCTCTTATACTTATTTTTCTTACTGCCGTTCTCAAAATTAAAAAAAAATTGTGTTTAAATTTATTATATTTGTCCAACAAAAAGTTGAAATTATTTTGTTTTAACCCATATAAATATATTATAAAAAAAAAAAAACAGAGGGATTCAGCTAAAATTGCATGCATTATACATTTATTGTCGAAATAACATATATATTTACAACTCAAGCTATTTGGTAGCTATTTTATAGGCAATCCAGGGAATGTAGCTACCAACATTAGCATACACACCTGGGGTACCATCGCCACAATGCCCTGAACCATAACTGACGATTCCAAATTGTACAAAGCGCTGTTGTCCATTATATATATCAACAAATTGCAATGGACCACCAGAGTCACCATTACAGGAATCCTTTCCGGGGTCACCAGCGCATATTTGAGTTGGCACTATTTTACGTTCGTAGGATTCTTGACAGATTGTACGATTCTTAGCAGTAACAACTGTTTCTAGTGGAACTAGAGACCCATTTGTGGTTTCGGTGTATCCCCAGCCAGTTACAAGGAATCTTGGCATTGTTTCCACATTTTGCTGAAGAGTTTCGTTTACTGGCAAGCAAATAGGCTTAATGTTAGCTGTAATTAGTAAAAAAGTTTTAAATTTGGCTGTAACTCCAATCAACATTCATCTTACGTATGAATTCTGCGTCGCTTTTGAGTTTCACTAAAGCAATATCATTGTGACGAGATTCCTGTGAGTATTGTTCGTGTACATACACCCGATCAACTTCAAAATCCTGAGCTTGCGGTGCACATACTACCTGCCCCTTTGTGAATTGACAATACATTGGCAAGAGTATGTTGTGTTCTCCCAAACGCACTGATAGCCTTTGGCAGTAAAATATACGTAGAATTGGAAAAGAAGATTTTACAGTCAGATTCTACTCACAATTGTTGGCCAAAGAAGCAATGAGCCGCGCTTAGTACATAGCCTTTTGGTATATAGAAATGCGATATGGAATTAGTTATCAAATAAATAGTTGTTTTATTAACTTACGTTTGTGTATCAGAGTCCCACCACATGTAAACCCTTCTTTGCCGTCATCTCTTCGGAATTTAAGCAGAGCCATCCAGGGTCTTGACATTATCTTAATTTCTTTACCTCCAACCACTTTATCTACTTCAAACTTACCACAATCCTGCGACGGCAATTCCTGAATTCCTTGCAACACTTTATCTTTACCTTCACAGCACACATATCCCTGAGAAATGTATGTATTTAGTATAATAAGCTTAACTCATCAAATCACTCAACTTTCTCGTGAACGGGGCATTTTGAATTCCTAATGTAAGTTATTTCATCAGAAGAAAGTGAAATTCCTTGACTTTGTCGCGCAATCATATTGGAAATAGCTGAACAGTTACGTAGATGCACACAGTATCCTGTTTTTCCATCGTTTCTGATACAAATTTCATCCGCTAAACAATATCATTGCTTAGTATATTGTGGATGAAACAATTTTACGGATTTTATACTCTACCATTTTTTTCAATTGGGATAATTGTGAGAGCTGAACCCAGGCTCAGAGTCAAGATTAATAAAATTATTCTGTACATTGCGAGTAAAGTTGTGAAATGGTACTGAGGGCCAAGATCAGATGCATGCGTATTTTATAGCGTTGCAATATATAGGGTGTTTACATAATGGTGCATGTATTTGTATAAATTTACTAGAAATGATAACACCCATTTTTGCTTTATAAATTTACTACGAAAAATCATTGCAAATCTATAAATCTTTACAGATGTTGATAATGTTAGTCAAGTAATCTTTATAAAAACAAAAACAAGATCGAAAATGCTGAATGTACTATATTCTTTATATTAAATAAGTTTTTTTATCTATCATTAATTTGTTTTGTATTTTATATTTTGTTTGAAATAAATATTATTTTTGAAATTCTTTAAAATTATTGATAGGAAACTAAATTAGTCTAATACCAATCTTTCATATAGGTCACCACTTATTTTCGCGGTTTTTTTCGTATGCTTAGTGCATATTGTACATTGAAAATTAAAGTTGTACTAATGCTCCATTTGCGATACTCGAGATGTCCATTAGTACATCAAGGTGGGAATACGAGGTACATAGATTATCTAAATCTATGTTATCTTGTTGTCGTGCCCTCTCAACTAGACCGCGCTTACTTGGTATAGTTTTTTTTTTTTGCTTTAGGCCGCGATCCAGCTAATTTCCACATCTGTAATAGTGCGGGAATACGAGCTAGGTTATCGAACGGCCTGACCGCTGGTTATCTCTTTATACAAAGTGATTAAGTGACTAACCATATAAAATATATAGATCTTCTTAGAAGAATAATATAAAAATGTTATTTAAATTAAACAAGTATTTTAAGTGCTGCAATTTAGATTATTATTAATGTTGACAGAAAGGTGAACCCGTTTCTAGGGAAGTGTTTTTACTGGTAAATTTAGTTTTGCAAGCCGACAGTGACTAGCTGATAGCTATATTTATATAGGAGTTTTTCATAACAAAAAGATTGAAAATATTTCCCGGTCTATATTATTCATTGTATTGAAATTAAGATTCTTAACGCTTTGATACCAACAAACAAGCAAGGGAACTGACTTGTTATCTAATTTGGGAAGGCTATAATTAATTTTATATTCGAATATCTTTCGAACCAGTTGTTTATTTGGGATGATCGAGGTATCAATCGATGCGTTTTTTACAATAATTCTAAACGAACTAAATTAGTTTTTTTATCAGCTTTCTTAATTGGGGTTCTTTGGTTTACCTACAAAATGTATAATTCATAAGTTTACATATTATTATTCCCATTCTGGTTTATTTGGTTTGTTTTGAGCATAATAATGAACATGCAAATGAAAATTAGTGCCTTTTATATTTTATAATGCAACTTTTTTGATAGTTGCCAGCAAGCTGAAAGCAAGTCAGTAATAAGTTTGGTCAACAGTTTTAATAACATGTACTTATGATTTGCGAAAGTGAGAGAAAAAAATGTTTATCACGCTCTTAATGCCATTAGATGAAACCATTAATACTGGTCATCAAAAATGTCACATGTGAAGTAATTTAATTAGCTTTTTGCCAGCCCAAAAATCGACTCCCAAAAGGTTTTCCAGCAACTTTTGGCTAAAACAATGAAGCCAGAATAAAAAGGAAAAGAACGCAACATAATTCAATTTATGTGGAACAAATTGACTGTCAGAGAGAAGGAACCTAAAAGTTGAATTCCCAAGTGGACTCAAAAAAAGGCCAAGCAAACTGGAATGAATGTGTAGTTGGGAGTGTGTGTGTGCGTGTGTGTGACAAGTGTGTGAAGCATATGCAAATTGAGAAATCGCTTATGGAAGTACTTTTTGTGTGGGTGAAAGTAACTGGCTCTTGAATAATTTCTGCGACATGTGAGAATTGGGTGAGTATACTCTAAGTAAATCATAAAGATATTTGCAAATTTCTGAAACTCAAACATTGCGCATTTGGCAACTGAACTTAGCATATTAATTTAAACATACAAATGATGCCTGGCAGTTGCAGTCTAACATTAATAAAAATTTAAAGCTAAGAGCTGGTTTTTGCTGGAAAGACCACAATCTAAAAGAGAGAGTGCAAATGCCCACAAATCAGTTGACCCCCTACAACAAAAGCATCTAAATGTAGGCTTGGAAAAAAGCTACAACAATACCAAATGGTTGCGTGTCTGTGTGCTGAATTATTTATGCGCGCACGACAACAAAAATAATATAAAGAAACAATAGAGGCACAACAACAATGAAAGCAGTAACAATATGGCCAAAGGGAGGAATAGGTTAAACAAGGAACCGTGTAAAGGGACAAATAAACGCAGACAGCAGACAGATAATAACAGAAAATGCTGCACTTTAATATACTCTGTAGTGACAGTTATTATCGATAGTATGATCAATATTTCTAATGTGTTTTCCACAAGATATTTAAAATATTTACATATTTACATATGTACAAAGAAATTAAATTGAGAATTAATATAAACACTTTCTAAACATTCACCGTTTTCGTGTTATATTGAATACAAAATTTTTTAAAACTTATAGGGTTCATCAAATACAAATAAAGTTTCTATATTTTCAGCACTCCGTTGAAGCAAAAATATTTTTAAATGCAAAAAGCATTTTTTAACCACATGTAATATCATGGGTGCCACAGAAAACGAAACCAGCAGAAAATCACTCAAATCTCCATACATTTTTGGAAGATTTTTGGTTGCTTTCGATTTCTGTTGCAACCCTGTATATACCGGTTTTATGTGGACTGCATATTATATTATGTTAGCTGAAAAAAATTTTCAATCGCAATACATATCGCAAAACTTCTCACTCTTTAAAAGGACCAACTTTTAAAGAAACTTTCTTTCCAGGTAAAGCTCTGTTTTTGTATGCCAGAAATTTGAAATTTATTGTATCAACAGATACACAGAAATCAAAATGATTAACTTTAAGAACTTGATAGATTTGACAAGGGATGCCTTGCACTGACATTTATTTTACAGGGTATTCGAGAGACGCACACACACACACACACACACGTTTGTTACACCCACTCACATACAAAGTCATACAGAGATACACTCGCACATTCGCATACATCCGTAATGGCCACATGGCGCGACTGTAACAAAAGCCAGTTTAGTTTTTGACTTTTGCCTGCCGCATTTTGTTGTTCGTCTTGTTTCAATTCTTTCTCTTTTTTGCCCTTTGGATTTTCCTTAGTGCTGTTACCCCTTTTTCCGCCCTGTTGGCTGAACAACGCCAAGGGGGCGTGTCGCCGACAACGCCACGCTGTCTGGCTCAAGCTTTGCGTTTGGTTTCTTCTCTCTCATTTTCTTTATTTTTTTTTTGTTCGAGCTTGGCATTTGGGCGACTTATAAATTATGAACAAAATGCCGAGTTGGTCTTTGGGAATGGTTTCTCCCCCCTTCTTTCACAACATAATTGCTTGTCTGAGTATGTCTGTGTGTGTGCGTGTTTGACTGTAAATGTTAAATGTAATATGTGAGTGTGCGTGTGCTTGGTGTACTGGGACAAGTGCTTGTGGCATCTTTGGAGTGGCATATACTTAATATAAATGGACTTGAAGACTTCTTTTCGATTGTCAGTTGCCTCCAGTTACTCGGGTTACAAAATGAAAGCATTCAGTTTAGCGACAACTCACCTGAAATGAAATGGAAAATAGAAAAAGGGGATTCACATTAATATCAATTTTAGATTGACAACTTACTTAGACAGTAAATTTACTCAGTTCTTAACGGCGAAAGCAAAAAGACCAAAAGACGGCCCTATCCAACACAATCAGTGTCAATTGCAGAGCCAGTTGAAGAAGAGGAAGACAAATAAGTGGCAATGGACAGTTTGATTTTAATATGGCAAATGCATGTGCAAGTTGTTGCACTGAAAATATTTCTATTCAACTAGTCTTTTGGTTTAAATAGTAAAATATTTTGTATATAATTTCGATAATAATTTAAGATTGTTATGTTTCGTTATTTTTAACTATATTTTAGTTATCTATAATTGTTGATTTTGAGCAGTGAATTATTCATATATAACTTTTTTTCATGTTAAGATTTTTTTGTATTTATTAACCTAATTTACTTAATAAATACCATTTTTTCCTCTAAGTAGATATGCGCATATCTGTCGATAGACTGAGAATAAATCTGTGTAACAAGTTTAATTTAAATTTTAGATAATTTTAAAGAGAAATGTACTTTAGTAGCATTTCAAATTTAGTAGCTTAACATCAAATAAAATATTTACTTTTATGTCAGTTTTTCATGTTTTAATCAACATAAGCATAAAATATTTTTACGATTATTCACAATTTAGTAGTTCGAGGTGTTTACAATTGTATATTAAATATATTATAAATATCTATTTGCATTTTTTCTTAGTGTAAGCTCAGTGATTGGTCAATGTACTCAATATCCGCTCTGTGCGCCTTGATGTTTATCGTTAAATTCAATTTGCAATTTATAAGATTTCATGCAACAAGGCAATGCTTGTTATCATACACACACACACACACACTCTTTAGTCGGCCCCATGGCACCTATAGATATGCAATAAATTGTGCAAGGCAGTGGACAAACAGCAGCTGCGCGCATTCCATCTGAATGCAGCACAATGCGGGAATAATACAAGCTAAGTCTTGTACGGGATTGAGAAATGGAGAATGGGGAACGGGTTTGATAGCAAGCATTGTCCATTGAACTGAAATGTATATATACTCGTAAATGTGGCTTGGTCAGATGCCATTGACTTATTGACATATTCACAAGAGGTAAGTTGAAATTCAACTAAACAGAGAAAAAAAATGTTAATATGTAGATTATTATCTAATCTTTGTACTTTTATCATGTCGAGTGCAGAAATGGTTTTCAAATGCTATCGCAGCATGGCAAAATAAGTCATGTTAGCGATAGTTTATGTTGAGATTCCTATACTTAAAAAAGACAGAATGAAAATAGAAATTCAGTCGAGATATGCAAAGCAAGAGAAAGCCAATGTCAATTCAAATGCATTCTGTTCTTTCTTTATTGTCAAGGGAACCGAACCAAATGCCAATTTGAATACTCATACGAGAACTCGTCGAATATCCTCCCTATAATGTTAGTCGTTTCCGTCATCCGTTTTTCGTTTCCCATTTTTCGTTTTTCCTCTCTGTCTGTTTCATTTGCTTAAAGAGTTTCATTACTTCTGTAGATTTCATTGATTTTATATGCTGACTAAGTTTTTCTTTAATGTAACAGTTTGATTTCTACCAAAAAATTAAACAACTGAAGTCGAAAAGTTGTTTAAGAATTCTTGTTTTCAAAAGTTAATTTAATTTAATTTAATGTATTTCAATAATTCCCAGTGTTACAAGTATTTTGTAACTTATAATTTATCGCTCTAGTCACTACAATAAAAGTATAATGATAACTAAGCCTATTCACAAAGATTGCTTAATCCCTAATTATAAAAATTGATTTTTGTATTCATTATTATAAATTGTGTTAGTTTAAGTTTAATTTTAGTTTTTAATTTTATTGATTTAATTATTATTAATATATAAGGGTTACATTTTATATTTTTTATTATTATTTTTTTTTTACTTAATATTAATTAAATAATAGGTGTTAACTTTAAATTAAAAGCCAAATTAAAATAAATCCAAGACTTATTTGAATATCAAATCGACTTTGAAGGCGGACAGTCAAGAAATATGTTTAATGAGGTATCTGTAAGCTCTTACGCGGCAAAATGAAACTTACTATTGTTTATCTACTGAATTTACTTATAATTAAAAATTTCACATTTCTAATTTCTAGATTTTGAATAAAACTAAAATTATAATAAGCTTTCTAAAAGTTTTAAAGGTAGTAAACATTTTTTTCTAGCGAGTGTAACACAGCTGTTTGAATGAAAATTTAAAAAATGTGTGTGTGGCACATACATAGATGCTTGCATCCTAATGCCATTAGGTTGCGTCAAGCAGTGTGTGCATTGTGTTGCGTACTTATGCGATTTTACTACTTAGTTAAACAATTTGGCTAAAAGTTGAAAAGCACACACACTTGGACGGATGTTGCCAGTGGAAGCGTGCGTGCAACACAAGCAACAATCAACGGCTTGAGAGCCGAATGATTCCCACAGCGATGGCGAAGACACGTACGTAAAATGTGCTATAAAATGGGTGTAGTTACCTGGTAAAATGGGGTTTGAGCTCCTGCAGATGGAGGAGTTGTTGTTGTGGCAACTTAATTGCGTCAAAAAGCCAGTTAATAAGGCAGTGGAAATCACAAACGTGGCGGCGCATGGCCAGAATTAAATTTGCTCAAAGTAGTCAAAAATAATTTCAACATTTTCACAAACGTTTCTTTTGACTGCCACAGAGTAAATTTTACCTGTCTGCCCACTCACACATACATAAATTAAATAACACATTTAAGCAAGTTGCCAGCCAACACTAATTAGTCCCGCTTACCGCCTAATACCCATATACATATATCTATGTAGGTTGGGCGTGTCTGCTTGTTGCTAATTAAGCGTGAATTTATGCATATACATGTTGCGCATACGCCTCGTTTGCCGTAAACTAGCGACATTTTCGAAGCATTCAAACACATAACTACAACCACATTCATATACCCATTTACAAACACACACACGCACACATACACACATATATTATTCATGTTGCCCAATCATGAGTCCTACAAATGCTGAGAAACCATTGAGTTTTAATGCAGAAAGCACATTACGAGTAATATTAAGTTAGACAGAATGTGGTCTGGCAACTCATTGTAATAGTTTTACATAGTGGTGTAAAAATATATCGAAATATCGACAACTTGACTTTCGCGGAATCGATTATACTTCAACTCGATGATTTTTATGACCATCTATCGAGCTGATTAGATCGATTTCCATGAAAAATCGACAACTCACAGGGGATTGTTTATAGTAGTTAATTTGTAGTATTGAGTTTGGTCGTTCAATTTTTGTTCAACGACCGTAATAAATAACCTACCAAAAAATTTTTTTTTGAAAAAAACTCGATATTTCCAATTTGATCTACTATTTTTCGATATATCGACAACTTGATACTTATTTTTAGCGATTTTCTATTTCAATATAAAACTCGATCTAAAGTTTGGATTTACATCACTAGTTTTACAATACTAAACAATATTATTAGAATTTAAAGTGTTGTAACTATGTTTATTGGATATTTCATAGTCGCACTTCTTCATCTTCACTTTTGTTTTTAGTTTAACTGAACGGCAAAGCAGCTGTTTTTTTGCGGTCATTAAATTTAATTTATGTGCTTAAACAAAACGCCTAAGAGCCAGCGTAATACATAATATAAGAGAAAAAGAGAAACGAATGCTAATGTGCACATAATTGCATGCGGTATGCAACTGAGCAGAAAATGTCATATAATTTGTGAACCCATTAAAAACATCCTTAGCAGCTTAAAATAAACAATCCAATTGTTTATGCTGTAAATACATTTTCTTTTCGCCGTTATTCTTCGTTTTGAGAGTACCTAAACAAGCTTATTTAAGCATCAATTACTTTCGCATCTTATAAGCCATAATAACGTAATACGAGTTTATTTATGAGTCAGAGTAAACATTTCAACAAATAAATAAACAAACACTTTATTCCTCGGGTTGCTCTTGAGCTCCTTGAAGGACAAGAATAAGTATATAATATAATAGAATTTATGGCGAATTAGATCAACATTGAAAGGGTATTGACAATGTAATAGTATAAATAGATTGATTTGTTGGCTGTCGTTTTTTTTTTTATAATATTCATAGAATCTTCCGATTGCCAACAAACTATGTAATTCACTTGACAGTTGAAGTTTTGCTGGAAAATTGAGCTTCCACTGCATTAGACCAAGTCAAAGTGACTTAAATTACATAAGCATGTCCTTAAGAACAAGCAGCTTTGCCATTTATGAAATGTGACCTTTGGTCTTGAAGCTATTAGGAACAACTTTAAGTTTAAACTCTTGAGTCCACCTGCATTCGAGCTGAGAGCTGGCAGTTTTCGCCACAAGTTTATCCAGCATAAAGTGTGGTCAACAGCTGTTGCCAGTAACACGGCGACTTGTAAAACAATATAATTAATAATTCAAAAGCGCAAAAGTTCAATAAATGTTGAACAGGGCCAGACCATAATCCTTATAAGAGACCTACAGACAGAGTGAGTGAGAGAGGGGAGGAACTAAGCGTACTTGTAAAATTTCGGGTAATAAAATCAACTTAATTATAACAATGGCAATAAGCACACGAAGAACAAGACAAAGGAGTGCTCGATATGGTAAATACCCTGCATTCAATAATTATTTTCAATCGTATTAAGCTTTAATAGTTTCACAACTCCTGTCGTATGCTTTATAAATACCCTGCATTCTGTAGGTCGAGTTTGACATGCTGCTACCCTTTGTCGCTGCCCTTCTACGATTTTCAGTTGCCGTTTATTATACCTTCAAGTTTTTTTCTTCTTCTTCTAAGGTGTAGGGTATTACAATTAAGTGGAAGCGAAGTACTGAAACTTTTGTGTGCAGCTTTTGTTTTCCTAATGAGCTGAGACAGCAGCCAAATAAAATCAACAACGACAACAACAACAACGACAACCATAATAATAACAACAATAACAACATTTTCATAAACTTGCCAAAATGAATTTCGTTGAAGACGCACACAAGACGATGCGACATGAGGATGTCTGTTGGGGTATCTGCAGGAGGATAAATTGTTGCGCATATGTTGCATAACGTAACGCACGTTAACGTTGTTGAGGCAACGCCAAATTTAACTGGGTAAGCAGCTGCCACAGTTGCCACAGTTGCAACAATGCCAAAAACAAACCATGTCGACGATGTAGACGCGTCGGATAACGGAAACGGAAGTTGCTTACAAGCGTTTCTACTAAAACCTAACAGACTGAGAGTCAGAAAGCAGACGGACAAGGACGAACACAGCGAACAATGGCGAATATCAAGGCGAATCGCGTTCTCATTCTAATAGCATAAGCTTTAAAATCTGCTTTATACTTTATGGCGCTTTCAGTTTAAAATTTCTTTTGCATTTAAATTGTTGAAAGTTGCAAAAGACTCCCTATCTCATTCTTTGTAGAATACTTTGATTAAGACAAATAAATGGTTTGTATTTTCAGCTCAAGCATAAAATGTGAAAATCTAGTTTAGCAAAGAGAAAGAGAGAATATTTTAAAACTCATAATAAAAGACTCTGCAGACTCTCAAGGGTGTTTGCCAAATACAATTTTGAAAATCAAGTCGTATATCTTTTCAAATAAATAAATATTTCGAAAGCTAATTAAAGAAAATCATATTGAGATTTGTTGAACTAAAGCAGCACATTTATGCATTTTATTCCGAGTTTTGAACTTGAAATCTATAAATATTTATTTATAAGTTTGGAAGCTCGATTATATGTTACTATTGAAACCGTTTAAATACCACAAAATAAATATTACACGAGTATCATCTGAGTGTCATCATAGCCTGCAGCTTATAAAAAATGTGATATTAATATTTCTTGTTTATATTTAAAGCAGAATTTCGTCTCTGTGGAGGTGTGTGTGTGTGTATGTGTATTGTGTGTGTCTGCATTTAATTAAGTTTCATCGGTTTTTACTGTCACATGCCCACTTTAAATCTCTCTCTCTCTCTCTCTCTTTTCTACCCCATCTCCCTCTTTCTCTCTGTCTCTATATATGCGATTATCTCTGTCTTTCATTAAACATTTTTTTTTTGCGTTATGGCCAAGTGTTTTTTGTTTTAAATGCTCGTAAAATATTTATGGTGCATTCAATTGAGCGTCTGCAAATTTTTATACTCTTTCAGAGAATATTTTACGAGAGTCATGCGACATGTTATTTTATTATTTGAGTAATTCTTTTATATAGGTACTGCTTAAAAAACACAGAGTCTTTGATCCAAATTGAAATAGTGAATCTAAAAACAAAAATCGACTTTAAATTAAGTTGATTTTGAAAGGAAATTAATGTCTTACAGATCTCTTAAAATTAGTTGAATTGTCTAAGCGATCTGTTAGAGTATTCAGCCATCGGTTAGCTGCAAATTATCCATTTTTATTTTATTGCAGTTTGTTATAACGTTTTGCGTAAAATATTTGGCATGATAAGCTTTTTTAAAGCTTATGTTGTGTCTGTCTCTTTGTTTCTCTCTACATGTGTGTGTGTGCCAGTATATGAAAAATTTTTGAAATGTTCATAGAGTTCTTTTTTAAAGGATATTAATTCAATATGATATTTACAAAATATTATCACTTTGCAAAAGAATGTACTTTTTGGGTTCATCTAATATTAAAAAGGAAAAAAACGGAAAAACCAGCAAGTTAATGCGAGAGAATTGAGAGTTAAAGGATTTTTTGGTTGGTCATTTAGCGAAGTATTAAAACGTTTCATTAGTTATGCATATCTTTTCAAATCAAATTTATAAATTTAAAGTTATTTTTTAAGAAGATACAATGTATCAATTGCAAAGAATAGAAGTTGAAGCCAAATTCAAATAAACAGAATATTTTTTTATGAAGACAAAGGCAATCGAGCTCATTAAAGTTTCTAATGAAATTAAAACCAGAGTAGAATTGAAAGAATTTTATAAAATTGATCAGCTTACATATTTCAGCGAAATCTAAACCAAGATCAGTAGATTGAATTAAAGATTCAAAGAAATTTGGTTGCCAAAGTGTGCTTTGCGCTTTATTATAAGTTGTAACATTAATTAAAATATCTATCGGTTGCTTGCTTGTGTCAATTAATTCTAGTTCTTAATGCGATTAAATATATAGGATAGACATTATGCGATCTATCCATAAGATATATAGATTATTTAGTTTGAATACATATTGTTTGATAATATTTTGAAATATTAGTAATATTGCTTAGAGTTTCAGCTTCATTTCATCCAGCATGCGATAGACTTTAATAAATTTCTTTTCGACGAGCTCCGTGAAGGCTTTAATCTCGTTCCGCACTATGGATAGCTCGAGAGCCGAGTCTGAGTTTCCTGTACTTCCGCCATCGCACTTCTTCGAAGGCTTATTGCTCTCGTACCAACAGGCAATGCCATCGACATAATCATCAACGAGTTCCGGTGCAGTTATATCTTCCATAAAGGAAATATCGCGACGCTTCACAAAGGAACTCATCAGCAGTTGAAGAAAATCGCAGTTCCAATTGTTTTGCTGAAAGTAGAAATACTGCAACGCCTTGAGACTATCGAACATGGTGATCTTTAGAGAGTATATGCCATTGGCCGATATGTCCAGCATTTGGAGTTGGGTTTGCTTCTTGAAGAGACCTTCGGCTAGCTCTTGAGTGTTGGTCGATGAAAGATTCAGACGCATCAGCGCTGTAAAACGCCTGAAAGGATTTCCCTGCAAATTGCCCAAGGGATTTTGAGATATATCCAAGCTGGTCACATTACTAGCCACTGGAATGTGTGGAATATCCAATAGCGAATTATTATGCACATCCAAATCCTTGACGATCCCGTAGACGGTCACACGACGCAGATCGCAGCTGTGTGCCACGGCTTGTTCCAACAGTGAAAAGTTCAGTGTCAATTCTGGCATAATGTTGCCAGAAATGTCCAAAAGCATTAGATGTGACTGCAACTTCAACAGCTCCGACTCAAAGGTCACAAAACGATTTTCCGCCAGATTGATGCGTGTTAAATTCAAATTTTTATCGAATATGCCACGTGGTAGTGCTTGCAATCGATTCCCAGCCAGATTTAGGTCCACCAACTTGCGCAGACCTGAAAACACGCCTAGCGGCAATTGTTCCAACTGATTGCCTGCCAGCGAGAGCTCCTTGAGCTCCTTTAGAGCATGGAAGCTGAGGTTGTGCAGCACCTTAAGCAGATTATTCTGCAAATGCAATGTGGCCAGATTATCAGCACCGAGGAATATATTCTTCGGTATATCCTTCAAACGATTGTAACCCAAAAAGAGGCTCATCAAATTGCTGGCACCCTCGAATTGCGGTTTCTCAAATGTGTCCAGCGAGCAGTTCTCCATGCGTAGCAGCTGAAGATCCGGAAATGTGTCAAACATTAGATGCGGTATTTTGGCAATGCTTGAATTGATAAACGTCAGCATCAATTGCTTGGCAATGGGTGCCTGTGACAAAATGACATAATCATTGCGTGAAATCTCAACGCCAGTGCAAATGCCGGCGTTGCAATGATCCTGCAACCA